>NC_061122.1:99084334-99384334 GCF_002878395.1 Capsicum annuum | reverse complement strand
AGGTTTAAGTTTCTAACTCTAGGTCATACGCTGTTATAGGATTTTGTAGAGGGATTTGAGGGCATATCTGACTATGACTTAGTGTATGATTTTCATGAACATGAATAAAATCTTTCAAACATTAGCATATAAATGGAATGATGGGATCCTTTTGAGCATGTGTGCAATCTAATAACTGTCTGTGAAGGTTGTCTGAGAAAACTCTATCAGTTGAAATATAAGATTAACTATTCTTTTGTTATCTTAAGAATAAGGAAGAGTTTACATGAATGGAGAAATTCAAGAATTTGTATAAGTTTCTTAAAGAACATTTCTATTGCACGATCGAAGATATGAAAAGGGAAATATTTCTTAAATTCCCTATAGCATCTCAAAGAAAAGTACAAAAGTTTTCATTCCGTTCTGCAAGATTTACTAGACACAGCTTTATAGACACCCTAGGACACTTGAACCTTGTGCTCAGATACCAAGTTTGTCATGACTCGAAACTACCCCCTAGTCGTAATATGGAGCTTGAAACCATAAGTGATCCCAATATAACCCACACACTGGCATACTTATTGAGGAATTCATTTACAATGTATCTAAAAGTTAATTTTTCTAAGTGGAAATAAAATCATGAGAAAATCTAAATGAATGTAATACTGATTAAGTTTACAACATAATAATAATGAATAAATAACTTGAATTACATATAATGACTCTCACTAACAATCTATGAAGCCTCTACTATACTTAATGAAGGTGACTGGGATAAGCCTCCAACTACCTCAAATGAATACATAAGGATAAGAACAATACAATACATGAACTACAACTAACTTGATTTCTCAAAATAAGAGAACTTATCACTTGCTGGTTAAATGCTGAGAACTGTCTAACCCTATTGTATGAACTACATATGGTACCTATATCATAAAGGAATGCAACCACAAATGCGTATATGTGATCGGTACTTTAGAATGTACTGAGTATATGGGGGCATACACTAAATCATAGAAATATCTAAAACATGTTTTAAAATTAAGGATATAAGTTATTTGCTATAGCATATATTTAAAACGTAGCTATACGTGAAAAACGGTAAGTCATAGTGAGATTTATTAATTACGAGCTAAAAATAATTCAATAATCAAGAAAACAGTAGAAACATGAATAATATATGTAAATCTCATATAAAGGTGAATATGCTATAAAATTGAACTGAGGATTATGTATAGATATAGAGCATGAAAACATAAACATGTAAGATGAATCCAAGACCAAGTAAAGCATGTATTGAAATAATCTGTAAAACTGATTGATTGAATAGATGGTAAACTGAATACTTGGTCATGCAAACTTGAGTTGATACAATATGTATACTAAACTGAAATGAAACTATAGGAGCTATTATGGAGTCCAATGTCTGAACCATGATGGGGAAGACTGTTTTATCCTTGCCATCGAAGTAGAACTTTAACTTGAGTGATCACTAACTGAGCCCATATTGGGCAAGGGGACCTCTGGTGAGTCCCCTAAACCTACAGTGGCACGTAGTTTCTAGGAAATATGATGCACTGAAGCCTCACTTCCTTCTCAGTGGTAAATTCTACTCCCAACTAAATGACACTGGTGTAATTAATGGTGTAACATGACATGGTACTGTACTGATAAGTGCTCAACATGAACATGTGAGTCTGAATATAGTAATAAAAATCATGACATGTCTGACTTGTAACTTGAAAACAAAGACAAGTATAAATAGATAGGTACCGACCATTCATAACCTGCCAACACTAAATTATTACATAAAGTATAGTAACATTATTTAAAACACTGGTAGCAAATCATAATTTGGAGGCGAAAAACAAATTACATTCCAATAAACTAGTGAATTACATAAATTTGATCATGGGGCTGAATTGAATTATGGAGGCTATCATGCTATCATGGTTAAATGCATAAATTTGATAGTTTAACACAATAATGAATAACAAGACATGGGTCTTTAAAACTTCAAGCATATAGAAGTATAATTCACATGATTTAGTTCATAACTTAATAATTTAACATTGAATCAATTAAATATGACAAGAAGAGTCATAATAAGACACTACGACTTAATAATTTAGTCACATCCTTTACTACCCAGATTACAACTCCTTCCTAACAAGTCATAATGAGACATTACGAGTCATAGTCAAGGCGTATTTGGCAGTGCTGTAGTATTGCGGCCATAACTTTTCACCTCAATATCGGATTATGGAAAAATTTGTATTGTTAGAAATCTTATTTAATTATCTATCTTTTGGTGGTTCTTGAGCTCACAAATACATAGTTTACCAAATGTTATGCTCATTTGAAGATGACTATAGTTATGTACATCCAAAAAATTTTATTTCTAAGGGATGTTTCGACTTTTCTATAAACTAAGAGCTATTTGAGGTCTTACATATACATAAGTAGCTAATAAAACAATCAAACCAGGAGGCTTGATTCTTGGATTTTAAGTAGTCAGGCTATGGGTCCACACAATGATTCTTAGTGTCTGACTACGAGTTGTGTGCTGGACTCATAACCATTTAAACAGATTCTTGGATAAGCACTGTTGTGACTACGGTTACCTGTAATGACTTGTAATGTCTGATTAGGGTCATCACACGAGTCATAATCACAGATAGCTAATTGACACTTAAAAGGGAAAATTGTACAACTTCTTGGCATAATATTAGATCGAGATGGGACTTGCGGCATTGGAAAGATAGCTTCATGGGCTATATTTTGTGAGGTTTAGAACATCAAAACTTATGGTATTACATCTATCATGAATTGAGGCTACCTAATACGCCCAAATTATATCTCTCTTATGAGAGAGTAAGCGGTCGTTGTCAAATACATAACCCAACAAGTTTGGGGTCAAATCCCTCAGGGAATAAGGTGTCAATCAAGTCTATTTGTGACTAAAATGACTATTAAATAATGGTTTCATTTAATTGGGGGTTTTATCAATCAAACGATGATTAAAGTTTCAACTTGCTTTAGAATTCAACGTTAAGATTTAAATGGTTCAAATCAATGATAGAGAGAAACTAGGGTTGTGATCACTATGATTATTAACCCCTCATTCAATAATAGTTGTAGTACTGGATTCTCATGACTTGTGGGAAACGCCAAATTATCAGTATTGACAGTCCATCTAAGTGTTTCTCAACCTACCTAGATGTTGTGCTCCCGAATTTTCTCAAACTTAGGATAACCTTCTATTCACACTGATTTTATCTTGAGTTGATTAATCTTGTTACAGCATTAATCATTAGATGGAAAATTAACCTTCCCAAATCCTCGTTGATAATTCACTACCTTTAGTTTATTTCTTAGTTCGAGCAAGCAAACATATGGCTAGATCTATTGTTTTCAACCAATAGAAAACAATCATTACAATGGAATTATCAAGATTTTCCCATAATCACTCAAACCCTAACCAACTATTAAATCCATGGAGGAATAATCATAAATCCCACAATCCTAGTTATGGGTTTTAGTTCAACATTAGAAAGAAAGAGATAGCAACAATTGTATTCAACATTTAGAGCAGTTAAACTTACAAAAGATGAAGTCTGAGGTTGATGATCTTCCAAGTTCAAGAAGAATAACCCACAACTCAATCAAAGAATTAAAATTTGAATTCAAAGTTAAGAGACCCAGAAAAGAAGTAAACTAGCCTTTGCAATAAGTTCCACCTCCCCTCTGAAACCCTAAAAGCTACTATTTATATCCGTACTTTACGAAAAATTTCAGCTTTTTGCTCCTTTAGCTGACGACATGTCTGATAGCTTATCACAAATCTGATAGCTTATCAGAGAATCTCGTCAAACCTTCTACCCATGTGTGATGACATGTGTGATGACTTATAACAAATCTGATAACTTATTAGAAAATGTCTTCTGACCTTTTGCCCATGTGTGACGACATGTGTGATGACTTATCACAAATTTGATAACTTATCAGAAGATGTCTTCAGACCTTCTGCCCATGTGTGAAGACATGTGTTATGACTTAACACAAGTATGATAACTTATCAGAAAATGTCTTTAGAAATGCTTCACATGTGTGACGAAATATTTGATGACTTATCATAAATCTGATAACTTATTAGAAAATGTCATCTGAAATGCTTCACCTTTCTTGTTCTCTGCCTATGTGTGATGACATGTTCTGATAGTTTATCAAAGATCTGATAGCTTATCAGACCAAGTCGATAGATGAAATCTCTAAAAATTAATTTCTTGCCTCGTTCACCAAAAATTATCCTTCTTAACGTAGCTTTCATATATGTTCATGCATCTTGACTTTCCTACAAAATCACATTAAATATAATAAAAAACAACAGTAATTACTTAAGAACTTACAATTATTTCAGTTGAAAGTTTTAAATGTTCTAACATAAGGCTAGCATATCAACACCCTCAACTTAAAACCAATGCTTGTCCTCAAGAAACTACATAACACTATACTACGATGTTTAATCAAGAGAAACAGAAAATACCTACGACAGTTGATTATCAATTTTTGTTCAAAACACATTAGCCTCTCTAATTTCAATCACCTTAAAATCCAACTGTGTATATCAATGTAGATCAACAATGTGACTCAAAGGAATCAAGGTATGACAAGAAACAATAGCCATGCATATGTACAAGTTACACTACCCAAACAAGTAAGAAGCTAGCAATGCAACCGATATGCCCTTACAACAAAAAATTCCCTCTTTTCTCATACGTGAAATCAAGAACATAAATGCAGGGACGGTCAAGAGACACTCACTCTCAAAAAGAAGTTCTAGACAATGTATGCCAAATACCATAATCTTGCCCTTATTTTCATCACCGAGGCTTTCAGATAGTTAAGCTAGGATCACTATAGGACTTTTCTTCTGCTTGTAATGTAGGCTTGGGGCTGGTATGATACACAAGGATATTTAAAGTGTCTAAGCCTCCTTGGCACTACACTATTTTTGGGGTCTCACTTATCAACCTTTAACTTATTTCTCCCTTTCTTTATTAAAGCAAATTCTGGTTGGAGCGATCTTTAGTCTTTCATTTTCTTTTTTTCATAGTTTTTCTTTTATTATTGTTTTTCTACCACAGCCAGCCTTGCAATTTTTTATTTTATTTTATTTTACCCTTTCTCATACTCACTTTACATCATGCACCCCTATGATAGCGACCCTCAACTTAGGTGATTTACCTAAGTCAAAGTGGACAATGCCCAAGGAGGACCAAGGACAAAATTGTTTCATTGAGATATAAGTGGGAAGATGATAGGTATAACAATATATATATATATATACAAAATTGTTTCATTGAGATATAAGTGGGAAGATGATAGGTATAACAATATATATATAGGCATTCAGGCTCAAAATCTGGATCAAGGGATATTATTCAAACATGGAAGGCCATTTAGGCTAAAAGTGGACTAATATAAAAAATAGCCTATGATCCTTTCCTAACCTCTCTCCTAAAATCAAGGCAAGACCAATTGAGCAGGTTCTGGATTTAACACATAATAGGAACTAGGTAGTATCTCACAGACACATGGCACAAAGGTACATCACAAGCTACTACTTATCTGGTTCATACACTTGTTAGCAATGATTACCATGTCCCTAATACCAATGCCATAAAAAGATCCACAATAGTCGCATATAGATGCACATCACACAGTTACAAAATAGACAATTGGAGAGGTATTTATCATTCTCGAAAAAAAAAATATGTCAGCTGCCCTAAATACTTATTTTTCTCCCAATCAACCACAACACATTACAAAATAAAACACAGTACACCTAAACATAATAGCTATAGTAGGAACAAGACTCCAGGGAAAATAGGCACGACAAAACCCCCCTAAGAGGACATCAATACCAATAAGTAGTCTCACCTTCAACTTAAAACCATGAATTTTCCCCAATGCGTCAAACTAAAACAAGAGAGTTAGAAACATACCTTTGGTACCATAGGTACAGAGATCTGATGTCAATCTTGTAATATAAATACAAATAACAAAATGCCTTGGGTTGCCTCCCAGGAAGCACCTAATTTAATGTTGTGGCATGACTAGGTTATCTGGAATACTTAGAATTCATCAAGATACTTTGAAAGTGCTTCATCCCTAGTCTTGCTGGTGCATCTTTCCCATTTTCATAGAATACATCAACGATTGAAAAGACACTCATCTTCTTTTGCTATTTTATGGATTGATGCACTTTAAAAGTAACTTCTTTTTTTGTTGAGCCTAAATGCTAAATTATTCAACTCCATGTCAACTAATGCTCTCCCAATTTCTAAGAACAGTTTGCCCAAAATTATGGGCACTTCAAAGTCTACTTCATAATCAAGGATCACAAAGTCAGTAGGGAATATAAAATCAGCCACTTTTATAGGTACATCATATTGCATACCGATTGGCCTTTTCACAGACCTATCTACCATAACTATTCTTATGTTGGTGGGTGTAGGGTCTCCCAAACCCAAATTTTTATAAACAGCTAGCGGCATCAGATTAATGCTCACTCCCAGATCATATAAGGCCTTAGAAAATTCTACAGATCCAATCGTACAAGGAATAGTGAATGCTCCTGGGTCTGCCTTCTTCTATACCAAGGACCTTGTAGAATAGCACTACAATAATGGAAATTATCCACTGGTTCATATATCACTGCTCTTTTCTTTGTCAAAAGATCCTTCATAAATTTAGCATATCCTGGTATTTTCTCAAGTACCTCTACCAAAGGTACGTTAACTGTCAACGGCTTCAACATTGCCATAAATTTGCTAAACTTTCAGTCATTAACCTTCTTCTTCAATCTTTGAGGAAAGGGAGGTTGTTGTTTTGGGAGAGTGTTCAGCACTACTTCCTTTTCCTAGTCTTTCTCTTTTTCCAACTCATCACTCTACTGATGATTAGAAGGGATATTAATGTTGTCCAAATTTTCAGACTCCACTGGATTACTTATCTCAGTCTCACAATCTTCTCCAACCATACATTGTATCATATTTTTTCCATAGTAGGGCCCGGTAATATCTTACCACTCCGAGTGGTAATTTCCATACAAGTACCACCATTGTAAGGATTTTGAACTGTTTCACTAGGCAACGTTCCGCTCTTTCTCTAATTCAATGCTACTAAAAGTTGGCTCATCTGCTGCTCCAACAGTTTGATTGAAGTTGAGTGTGAGTTTACTAACTGACTCAATGATCAAAAGTCACTTTTCATTAATATCACACCTACATTGGCGGCTTCCATTCCTTTTAGCAACCTCTCCATCATGTCCTCTATGGATATTTTGCCTAAGCTAGTAGCAACATTATCTCGATTATCAAGAGGCACATAAAGTCCTCTCCTGTCATTCTTATTCTTCCAAGTCGCTTAGTCACGATCTCCATAACCCAATTTATCCTGATAAGTACAACCTTGATTCCCCTAGCTACTGCATCAGGATCACCCTAGTTATTGAGATAGTTATCTTCCTCTTTAGAATTAGAATCAACCCGTCGTTGGGACTTAACGACTTTTATTTTATCTATCTTTGCAGATAATAAATGCTTGGTCAATAAGTCCATCTGTATTTTCAAGTGTGTCATATCCTAATCCCGCTTCTCTTTATTTCTACGTTGCTCAGGAGTTATACTAATAAAAATAGTAGGGCTTGCTACCATAAAATCCCTGGTATGCCAAGCTCTACTTTGTTTGGTCATCCAAACCAGCATCTCAGAAGCCTCTTGAAAAGTGAGATCCACAAATGATCTCCCTGCAGCATTGTCAACAACTGGCTTCGTAATAGAGTTCAACACCCAATAAAGAGTCTTCATCAGATTAATATCCATCATATTATGGTTCGAGCACTACATCAGCTTATTTTCGAACCTCTCCTATGTCTTGTGGAGGGCTTCAATTTGGAGCTACCTAAAGTTGGTGATCTCATTCCTCAGCTGCACCCTTCTGGAAGGCAAAAATAACCTTTCTAGGAAAGCCTCTTTCAAGTACCTCCAGTTGGTTATAGAATCGAGCGTCCGCTCAATTAGCCATAATGTTACCTCCCCAGACAGAGACAATGGAAATAAGCACAGGCGGATGGCATTCTTTCCTACTCCAGGGTTATCAAATAACTTACAAATAGTGACAAAATTAACTAAATCCATGTTGGGATCATCACCTGGGAGTCAACCAAATAACCCCTTAAGATGGAGGAGTTGAATCATCGTGCTTGTAATATGGAACTTACCTCTGGGTGACAAAGGTGTAGGAATAATAGTTCCAGTTACACCTGCTCCATCCATTCTATCCTCATCATCATTAAGATTATACTGCACAGGTTAGCAATCCTGCCTCGCTCTGAATGGGCGATTTTTGTTTATATTTCTGTCAAATCGTGCCATTATATCTTCTGCGTGCCTATGATATCCCAATCCCAACAAATCATTATCTCCCAGGTCCTCTTTATCTGGATTTGGTACCCGACCTGGGTTATCTATATTCTATTGATTTAACTGAGCCTTAGCCAAGGCGGCTAGTCATCCTAATTTTTATGGGTCTGCTATTCTACTAATCAACTGAGGTTTTGGATGTACTGGTAATAACGGTTCACTTGAAATCCGTGTACATGGCATACATACTAACTACCCTGCAGAGAATAAAATCAACAAATAAAAGTAAAACCAAGAAACTTACTACAAGTTAATTATCATCACTATACTCAATTTGAAACCGTATTCCCCGGCAACGGCACCAAAATTTGATATGCCCAAATTACACCTCTCTTACAAGAGAGTAAGCGGTCATTGTCAAATATATAAAACAACTAGATTGGGGTCGAATCCCACAAGGAATAAGGTGTAAATCAAGTCTATTTGTGATTAAAATGACTGATAGATAATGGTTTCCTTTAATTGGGGGTTTTATCAATCAAACGATGATTAAAGTTTTGACTTGCTTCAGAACTCAAAGCTAAGATTTCAATAGTTCAAATCAATGATAGAGAGAAACTAGGGTTGTGATCACTGTGATTAAAAACCCCTCATTCAATAATAGGTGTAGTACTGGATTCTCATGACTTGTGGGACACACCAAATTATAAGTATCGACAGTCCATCTAAGTGTTTCTCAACCTACCTATATGTTGTGCTCCCTAATTCTCTGAAACTTAGGACAACCTTCTATTCACACTGATTTTATCTCGAGTTGATTAATCTTGTTACAACATTAATCATTAGATGGAAAATTAACCTTCCCAAATCCTCGTTGATAATTCACTACCTTTTGTTTATTTCTCAGTTCAAGCAAGCAAACATAAGGCTAGATCTATTGTTTGCAACCAATAGAAAACAATCATTACAAAGGAATTATCAAGATGTTCCCAAAATCACTCAAACCCTAACCAACAATTAAATCGATGGAGGAATAAACATAGATCCCACAACCCTAGTTATGGGTTTTAGTTCCATATGAGAAAAAGAGAGATAGCAACAATTGTATTCATCATTTAGAGCAATTAAACTTACAAAAGATAAAGTCTGAGGTTGATGCTCTTCCAAGTTTAAGAAGAATATCCCACAACTCAATAAAATAATTGAAAATTGAATTCAAAGTTAAGAGACCCACGAAAGAAGTAAACTAGCCTTTGCAATAAGTTCCACCTCCCCCCTGAAACCCTAAAAGCTACTATTTATATTCGTACTTTAAGAAAAATTAGAAGTTAAAAATTCAGCTTTTTGCTCCTTTAGCCGACGACATGTCTGATAGCTTATCACAAATCTGATAGCTTACCAGAGAATGTCGTCAGACCTTTGGCCCATACGTGATGACACGTGAGACAACTTATCAAAAAATCTGATAACTTATCAGAAAATGTTTTTAGACCTTCTGCACATGTGTGATGACTTATCAAAAATTTGCGAACTTATCAGAAAATATCTTCAGACCTTCTGCCCATGTGTGATGACATATGTGATGACTTATCACAAATCTAATAACTTATCAGAAAATATCTTCAAAAATGCTTCACATGTGTGACGACATGTGTGACGACTTATCACAAATCTGATAACTTATCAAAAAATATCGTTAGAAATGCTTCACCTTTCTTTTTCTCTGCCTCGGTGTGATGACGTGTTTTGATAGCTTATCAAAGTTATGATAGCTTATCAGACCAAGTCATCAAATGAAATCTCCAAAACTTAATTTCTTAATTTTTTCACCAAAAATCATCCTTCTTAATGTAGCTTTCATATATGTTCATGCATCTTGACTTTCCTACAAAATCATATGAAATATAATAAAAATCAACAGTAAGTACTTAAGAACTTACAATTATTTCAAGTTGTCTTAAATATGCTAACAGAAGGCTAGCACATGACTACCCCTTTGTCGTAATATGATGCTTAGAATCACAAGTGATCCCAAACTAACCATGTACTGACATAATACTTAAGCAACTAATTTAAATTGTACGAAAACTAAATTTAATGAGAAGAAACATGATCATAAGAAAGTCTAAATAAATGTAATACTGATAAAGTTTACATCTTGATAAAATTGACGATAAAAACTCGATTTACGTGTAACGACTCTGACTGACTATCTATGAAGCCTCTATTATGCAGATTGTAGAAGGCTGGGATATGGCCCCAACTACCACAAATCAATACATAAGAATAATAACAATGTAGTACATGAACTGCAACTGACTAGAGTCTTTAAAATAAGGGACTCATCACTTGCTGGCTGGAAGCTGTGAACTATCCGATTATTGTGTTTGGGCTACAATTGGTAACTACATTATGGGACAATGTAGCATATGGACATATATGTGGATTAGTACTTTGAAATGTTCTGAGTAAGTAGAAGTGAATGCAATAAGTAAAACTAAAAAGATACATAATCTTAAAACATGCATACTATGTGCAAGTAGACTCACCGAGAGATTGAAATTGACTAAAAGCTAAGTATCTTAAAACATGAGTAACAAACATAATCAAATAAATTTGTTAGTAACTACACTTAGTTTCATAAATCTTTACATTCGTAGAATAAGTAGAACTGAAGCTGGGAAGCGGTAAAAACATGATACTATATGTAAATCTCATGTAAAGCTAAACATGCAACAAAAATAAGCTGAGGATCATTTATGGATGATGAGCATGAAAATGTGAACATGTAAAACTAAGAATACAAGACCAAGTATAGTATGTACTGACATGATCGGAATAATATGAACAATCTATAAAACTAACTAAATAATTACTGAAATCTGATTACTTGGCAAGCAAACCTAAACTTTAATAAACTAAATATTGACTGAAATTATGGGAGCTATATGTAACTAACATAAACCATGTGAAATATCATTGATTCCAAAGTTTGACCCACATTAAGGAGGGTTGTTCTATCCTTGCCATTGGAGTAGAATCTGAACTAGAGTGACCACTAAACTGACCCACATTAGCCAAGGGGGAACACTCTCTGGTGAGCCCCCTAAACCTATGGTTGCATAGAGTTTCTGGAGAAGTAGGATGCACTGAACATGCGCTTCTTACAAGGTGCTAAATTCTACACCTGACTGAAAGACACTGAAATTCTAACTAGTGCATGAACTAATAACAAATTAGTTAAGGTCTTGGTATTTTGAAAACAACAATGCATACATACTCAATATAATTATAAGTGTGTGAATTGATAGTGCTTTGCATGAGCATAACAAAGTGAGTTTAACAATTAAATTATGGGCTGACTGACTTGTAATTTTTAAAGTCTAAAATAACAACTAAACACATAAGTATTAGGTGTTCATAACTCACCATATAAATTCATAGGGTAATGCTATGTTTTCAAAACATAAGGATTTAGGGATAAACCCAAACTTAAAACATGTAAATTCAACTTGAAAATCATACATTTGGTCAAAAGGATGAAAGATTAACAACGTTCAAAAACCCACATATCTTAATTGAATGGATTCTTGAAGAAATCTTGAAACTAGGATCTATATCCTTGTGTTTTTTAGAGGAAAAGCTTGAACTTTATTTTAGGGAAAGGGGAAGGGTTTCTAGTGAGAAATTTTAAGGTAATGGGCATATAATGCTCCTTGGAATGTTAAAAACCATGTTTTGGACGATTGGGGTTGAGGTGAAAGGACCCAATTACATCTTTGCATCTTTTTACCTTGGGAATGACCATCATGGTGCGACCTTTATTTTGGGGAAGTAACCCTCTCAACGCAATCCTTAGTCCGAGAGAATAACCAATGCAGAGCGGGCTATTGCGGACCCTTACTGCTTCTCATGAAAATGGTCATAAATTTTAGCTCGAGTATTGAATTAATGCAAAATTAGAATCATTGGAAAGCTAATTCAATTATATAATTTGGTGGGTCTTGATATTACAAATTTCACATATTTTAAAAGTTATACACATTCAAGGTTTACCCTTGAAGAATCGAATACCAATATTTGGTAGAATCAAAAGCTCTTAGCTCAACTTTTATCTAAGTGATTCCTATAAACATTTCTTACCTCATAAGCACCTCACACACTAGGATAAAGATCATGAAACATATATTCAAATATAAATCATGGGATTGAAGTTTACACACGTAAAAATGTAGACTTGATTTCTAGCTAAAAAATGCACTATGTTTCATTATCTCCCCCTTGGAATCATTCATCCTCGAATAATGGATAGGAAATTATTGAAGTGTTAGAAGTATGGAATAAGGTACACATGACATGTTTGCTAATAAAGGATATAGCTGAGCTAAAACATGAAAACTTCTATCATGAAACTGATTTTTGAGCTGACTTGACTTTATTGACTATAAGGAGATGTTCATGCTAAGAGTTTAGAACTTACTTATAATGTTCATGATACAATCATACATATAAAACTGCAAAGTGATAACTGATGCAATAAAATTCCTGGTGTTACTAACGATAGAATGAAGTATGTAACTTCTCATTAGGAATCGTTCCTCAACAAAACACATATAGGGATCAAAATACAAAGGTTTCATGGCATTGCCAAGTACATTGTGTAAGCACGAATCATGAGACAATGAGACTAAGGTCGCACAATGGGTATCAAAATGTTTGAGATGGAATAGTTTAAGAACTGAGATCATGCAATAAACAGTTATGAACTAAATTATGACTAACTATCTAAATTGTACACATAATGCATAGATTAAACAAAATTTACTACTTGCATGGACGTGAATGAATTACCTTATTAAATAGGCATATTCATGAAACTTCATATATAAAGACTAGATGGAAAGAAGGAAAACTATAGGAGCTTATCTTTTTTAATTTCTAAACTAAATTGCTGGCTATATAGGCTGAATCATACCGAAAGTTTATACTCAGCTGGAGTATTTATCGAGTACTTTTCTAAGAAGTTCTAATGACATTAGGGAGCAAAGAATTCTTGGGCATGATCTGAGTAAGATATCTGATTAAGGAATCTCAATATGGCTACAACTTCTGTAACATGGAACATAGGCCTATAAAATGTAAAGTAGGATTGAACTACTAAGACTTAGGCAATGCAACTGCTAACTTTCAAGCTTAGCCACACTTCTCAAATACTCACTCAACTATACCTTCACCTAAAATACCATGCTTATTTGATTCAACTTATAATTCTTACATAAGTACATATAAATATTCCCGTCGAAGTTCAACTTGAGCTACATACTATCAATATGTTCAAGACTAACTCGAAATCACAAGGTACTGCATATAACACCATAATACGAGTTTGAATAATGAATTCAATACCCCACACATTATCATTGCTCTCATCTCAAGAATAATTCCTATTACCACTTCCCCAACTAAATTCAACCTCTTACTAGAAATTCACTAACATACAATGCACCCATCTACTTATATACCAATATGACATTCAAGCCTATCATTTTACCCACATATACAATTCTAGGAAAACAATCGATAAAAACATCATTCTCATAGTCTCTAAACCTCTATCAATAACAATTTTCTTTCACAGTTAGTAAGAAAACACACACAAAAATTCAACTAACCAAGACATATATCAAAAGATTTACCTTAATATTTCTTCGAATCTTATAGCCCTACATAAAATAAGAATACAACAATATTTCCTTAATAGAAAATATTTTCTCTCTCCCATCTAAATAATAACTTATCACCACTATCAATTTATAAGGAGAGGTCACTGAAAGGTTAAAACATGAGATCCATAAGCATTGAAGGATACTATACGTAACTTTGTCACTAAAATGAGGATCGAGGAATAGAGTATCAACAACATGAATTCATCAAAGAGATCTAAACTGGGGACATACATGACATAATTGAAATTTCACTAGTCAATAAGATTGCACCTCAAGTTATGGGAACTGAGCATACTGTAAAGCATGAGTACATGAGTCATGAGCTTCATGACCTGAATTTAGAGTTCATAAATTCATGGAATATGTATGTACTGCTGAGTGAACTAGAACTCCTTTTTCTAGGAAATAGGAGCATACATGATTCTATGAAAAGTGCATGAAAATAAGCTATGATCATAGAGATGACTTGTAAG
Source organism: Capsicum annuum (assembly GCF_002878395.1). Taxonomy (NCBI): domain Eukaryota; kingdom Viridiplantae; phylum Streptophyta; class Magnoliopsida; order Solanales; family Solanaceae; genus Capsicum; species Capsicum annuum. Next base: position 99,369,724 of record NC_061122.1, on the reverse strand, counting down.
TCATGAGTATATGTCGTGATGACTACAATACAAAACTTTGTACTAAGATAAGAATGGGTAAGGTATCTTCCCCCTACTGATGTTCTACAATACACTAGCATCATTAATAGAATCTAAGAGCCCAACTTGGCTTCTTGTTCTATCATCTCCCCTTCTCTTAAAGCTATCATTCTAAGTCTGTGGACCCATTTAATAAACTATAAACTAAACTACACTCTAGAATCCAAGCTATAACAGTACACATTAATAATAAAGTAACCCTGATATACTTGAAAGTGTAAGGCGTACTTCTAGTACTTCCTTCTGATTACAACTCTTAGCTTTCAATAGCCCCAAAAATAATCATACAATAATTTAAATGTTGACTAACTTAGAATTTTTTGGAGTATCACCATACTATGAGTTCACACCATCTAGAATTTCAACTCTTCTTTCTATTGGCTCAATCATTAAAGATTCAGACTTTGATTCTAACACTTAACATAGATATCTCCAAACCTTTGATGAACCATACTAGCTTCCTTCATATCCTATTAATATTACATCTCTAAACTTATATTTTTCCCTAAACCATGAGAATTACCATTAAACCTAAACATCCGATATCAACAACCATAACCCATAACTTAGCTAGAAAGAACACCATATACTACACTACTAGCCTCATTCACACTTAACAACCCAAGGGTACTATCTAACCACACACACTTCAAAAGCTTAAGAATACTATAATCCAATATCGCCTTGGGTACACCACTAGATTATAGCATACTATAATCCAATATCGCCTTGGGTACACCACTAGATTATAGCCAAATCATCATACTTGATTGCAAATTGATAAACTTAAATTCTTGCATACACTATTTATATCCTACTGATTCACTTTTAACACATCTAGCCCCATTGACACATAATCTACTAAATTCAGATGACACTATTCCCACTTTACTACTACTAAACTTCTAGGTTCATGCTTTTAATTCTATATGATATGCTATCATTGGATTCTAAGAAGGGATCTAAAAATACTTCTAATTTTGGCTTAGTACATGATTTTCATTAACATGAATGAAATACCTCATACCTTAGAATATAAGGTCACCATTGGGATACTTTTTGAGCCAACATATAATCCCATAACTGTCTGTAGGACTGTGTGAGAAATCTCTATCTATAGGAATTTAAGCTTCACCACTTTTTAGGTATCTTGAAAATAAGGCAGAGTTGAGATAAATAGAGCATGATAAGAATCAATATAAGTTTGTATAGAATATTTTTATGGAACGATTAGAGACATGAAATAAGGGAAATATTTATTAAATTCCCTGTAGTCTCTCAAAGAAAAATACAAATGTTTTTATACTATTCCGCAAGACTCTACTTGACATGGCTTTATAGAAATCTTAGGAGACGTGAACCTTGTTCTCTGATACAAGGTTTTTCATGACCCAAGGGTACCCCCTAGTCGTAAAACGGTGCTTAGAATTACAAGTGATCTCAAGCTAACCAATGTACTGGTAGACTTTTTGAACAACAGATTTAAGTTATATAAAAACTAAATTTATTGAACCGAAACATGATCATGAGAGAGTCTGAATAAATGTAATACTGATAAAGTTTACATGGTGATAAAACTAAAGATTGAAACTGGAATTACATGTAATGATTCTGACTGACTATCTATGAATCCTCACATATACTCACTATAGGTGGCTGGGACATGCCTCTAACTATGACAAATCATTACATAATAACAATAACAATATAGTACATAAACTACAACTGAGTAGAGTCCTCGAAATATGAGATCTCATCACCTGCTGGATGGAAGTTGCAAAATGTCTGATTATGATGTATGGGCTATAACTGGTACCTACAATAAGAGATAGTATATCACATAGACATATATGTGGATCAGTACTTTAGAATGTTCTGAGTATATGGAGGTGAATGCAACAAGTAAAATTGAATAGATACATAATCTTAAAACATACATGCTAAGTGTAAGTAGACTCACCAAGGGATTGAAATCGACTTAAAGCTGAAGTATCTTAAAACAGAAGTAACAAACATAATCTAATAAGTTGGTGACTTATTACACTTCATTTCTCAAATCTTTAATTTTATAGAATAAGTAAAACTGAAGCTGGGAAGCGATAAATACATGAATACTGTATGTAAATCTCATGTAAAGCTGAACATGATACAAAACTGAACTGAGGATCATGTATGGATGCTGAGCATGAAGACGTGAACATGTAAAACTTAGAATGAAATACCAAGTATAGCATTTGCTGGCATGATCTAAATATCATGAATAATCTATAAAACTAACTAAATAATTTTTGAAATTTAATTACTTGGTAAAGCAAACCTAAACTGAGATAAACTCAATATAGACTTAAACTATGAGAGCTATCAGGTAACTGACATAAGCCATATGAGTTATCATGGAGTTTGACATCTGACCTATATTGAATAGCATTATTCTATCCTGGCCATCAGAGTAGAACCTAAACTGGAGTGATCACTAAACTGAGCCCATATTGAACAATGAGAAATACTCTCTGGCGAGGCCCCTAAACCTATGGTGGCACCTAGTTTTCTTGGGATGTAGGATGCACTGAACTCACATTTCCCACTCTGTGATAATGTTTACTCCAAACTAAAAGAAACTGAAATACTAACTAGTGCATGCACTGATAACTGATAAGATTAGGTAATGGTATTTTGTGAACAATAGTGCATATAGATCTTGAAGTAATTATAAGCATGTAAAATTATAGTGCTCAGCATGAGCATAACAAATAGAGTTTAACAATAAAATCATGGGCTTACTAACTTATAATTTGAAAAGTCTAAAATAATAACTAAAAACATAGGTATTAGATGCTTATATCTGGACAAAACTGATTGATTTATAAAATACGATAACAACTCTTAAAACAGTAATATGAAGTCAAAATTCAGAGACCCAAAATATTGGACATTTTAATAGGTAATTATAACACATGGATTTAAGCATGGGGACATATTAAACTTAAGAGAATAAAAATTTCTCATCAAAATATGAAACTCAAGACTAAACATCAAACTTGTAGTTTAAAACATGAATAAGTACAACTTTTATGCTCTTTATTCCCTTAAATCATAGGTAGCTTTAACAAATGAGGATTTGGGGATAAACCCTAACATAAAACATGTAAATTTAGCTTTAAAATCATACATTTGGGTACAAGGATAAAAGATTAACCTAGTTCAAAACCCCACATACCTTAATTGAATTGATTCTTGAAGAAATCTTGAAACTTGAATTTAAATCCTTGTGTTCTTTAGAGGAAAAGCTTGAACTTTGTTCTTGGATAAGGAGAAGGGTTTCTAGTGAGAAATTTTGAGGTAATGGGAAAATAATTCCCCTTGAAATGTTAAAAATCATGTTTTGGATGATTGAGGTTGAGGGAAAAGGACCCAATTGCCCCTTGGAATCTTTTTCCTGTGGGAATGACCCTTATGGAATGAAATTTATTTTGGGGGAGTAAACCTAACTATGCGACCTTTATTACGGGATAACCCTCGCTGCACAAGCTTATCGAGGACCCTTACTACTTCTTATGAAAATGGTCATACCTTTTGATTGGGTATCAGTTTATGGTGGAATTGGTATCATTGGAATGATAATTCAATTATCTATAATTTGATAGGTATTAAGATGAAAAATTTTGTATGTTTCAAAATTTATACACATTTAAAGTTGACCATTTAAGAATTGAAAATCAAAATTTGGCCAAATCAAAATCTCTTAGCTCAACTTTTCGCTAAGTGATTCCTATGAATATTTCTCACCTCATAAGCTCCTCACACACTATGATAAATATCATGACATATATATTTAAATATAAATCTTGGGATTGGAGTTTACGCACATAGAAATGATAGATCGATTTCTAGCTCAAAAATACAGGGTGTTACAACATCAGTATTAGAAGTAGAAGATGAACAATGTGAATTTTTCCCAACTATTATGAGTTTATGTGCAAGTGTGAAGAGAAGAGGTGTGATTTTCCTTTTATTATTTAAAAGGGAAGTTGTAGAGCATTAATGATAGCAGGTGTTTGAATTTTTAGAGTTAAGGAGTAAATGGGTCGGTGTTGGGGGGTTTAAAGGTTGATTGTAGGCCATTTAGGGTAGGATTTATTTGGGTCCGACCTAGAATTTAAAATTAGGCCAAAAAATTTTAGACCATTTACAAGGCCACTAAAAACTCGTAAGTACTACTTACAACCCCGTTAGTGGGTCCGCAAATAGGTTCATCAATTTATTTGGTGACTGATATCCATATTGCGTACTTATGGTGTTGTAGGTTTTAGTTATGACCCCTGTAAGTGGGTTTGTAATCCTAAAAAAATTTTTACACCTATGACATCAACTTACCTAATATAGGTTGGACGTACAACTCCCATAAGTAGTTTTATAGGTCCACTTACCTGGAGTTGTCTGAAATTTTACAAATTTTACCTTGCTTACGGTGTTTCCCTATTCTTTTAACCAAAAAAATAGAATACAGTGTGAATACTAATAATGCTCACCTATACCATATAAAGTGGTAGAGGACGGTCATTGTCAATAGCTCAACTTTCATTGAGGTTGAATCCACGCAGAGTGAGATTTAGATTTAAATTCCTATGGGTTTGAAAATTACAAAAAAATACCCAAAGTGTACAAAACATAAAATCATAATGTAAAGTAGGGGCGTTTGTTTGGAATAGAATCTTATCAATATCAAGTCAAGCAACACACTGTGATAACACTTTTTGTTTATAATTTAAATTTTGGACAAATCTTGGGATTACGTCTACCTAAGCTCAAGTTGTGCAAGGGATCATAATGGTTTTGTATAAGTTCTAATTGTTGATGATATGGTAGGCTAGGTTAAGAGTCCTTGAGGCTAGTTTTTCAAAAATGCCTCAAGGATGCCACTCCTAGACTCTTTGGAGCACCTAATGAGTGTATCAATTAAAGATACCCAAAACCACAATTGCACATCCCTATTTCTGGGAAGATGCCCATGACATAACCTATTCTTCATCTACCGTTATTTCTAAGATAACAAAGGAAAGTAAGTTATATTCACAATTGTCCACTATTCCTTTGGCCGCTGATATCCCTCTTTCAAGGAAGCTATGGATTCCCAAGAGTTTAGCCACATCCCTCTTTTAAGCATGATGACAGCTTTCAAGAGCTTGGGGTTTTCACCCAACAGACCCATTTTGGGTATTTGAGCTTTTATCCTACAAATCTTAATAATTTAAACCAAGCACTAGTGGAATCCATAATCAACAACCAAGAATAATACAAATACGTCATCACCAGAACACAACTGCACCTTAGTTCAATGTAATCTCAAGACTAAAGGATTTAGCTACTCATGAAGAAAATAAAGAAACATATAACATAAGGATTGTTCAAAGCATCCATTCTTAAAAAATAATAAAATCAAAGTTTCCAAATCCAATTACAAAAATTTCCCAATTTAGGGTTTATACTTCAAATTAAAAAAAGTCTCAATAGTGTGAAATACCCAAAAGAGAAAGGGTTTAAGCTTGTAAGAGGAATTGGGTTCGGCTGGGTGAAATCATAAAATTATCCATGGGCAAACTTCCTTCGTAGCTGCGATCGCAGAAGGTTGTCCGTGATTGCAGTTACCGTGACCGTGGTAAGGACTCTGCGGTAGTAGTCTTTTAACCAACTCGACTAAATGTTATCGATGTCTACAGACCGCGATCGCTATAACTAAGGCTTGTTCCTTCTTCAGGTGCTCAAGCTTTACTCCTTTCTTGTTTTTGGTCTATCTTAGCTCAAATCCACATCTTTTATTCTTCTAACCTGTATGTCTGTAAAAAATGTAGAAATTAGTGCATTTATTCACTAATTTGTCTCACTTACAACTTCAATTCATAGTAGTGTGCACAATTGAGTGGTAAATTAACTACTCATCAGCACCCCCAACTTAAAGCGTTTCTTGTCCTCAAGCAACACTATTTCTTACCACAAGACAATGCATATGTATGCCCACATTTTATTACCCAATGATCACATTGACTTCAGCTTGTTTAATACCAGAAATAGCTCTTGACACATGGCCAAAACTATTTTAATGACACCTTCAACATAAAATACAATTTTCAAGGATGCAAAAGACTCAAAAGATCAACCATGCAAAAATCACTAATACTCTAGAAATGACACATTTTTAAGCTTAACTATATTATACTGCTTTGGCTTTACTTTTTGGGAGATGATAAAATCACCAAACTCAACTTGTTTACATGACTCCACATAAAAAGAAAAATTTCACACACCAAGTTATTAAATGTGCAATAAGGAATTTAAATGCGGAAGACTTTCTCTCTAAAGAACTCTCGATGCTAAAAAGTACCATACCATAGGCTTGCCCCTATTTTCAATCGCCACTATAATGAATATTCTTGGTTGGAAATCACAAAGGACTTTTTTAAGCCTGTAACATAAGTTCTAGGCAGGGAAGGATATGATTTAGGAACAACATAGATATACCCTCCTTGAACATCTACATCACACTATTCCATCCAAATTTTGATTATGGGCCACTTCTTTTCTTTACAAATGTGCCTACATTTTATTTCGTTGCTTCACCATTTTCTTTTTATTTTTTTCTTGCATATTTCTTTCATTTGTTGGCTCCTTTCTTTTACTTACTCATTTGTTTTCAATTCTTAAGCTCTTAGGCAATCACTTACTACATCGTGGCCCAAAGTTACCACTTCCAATCATTACCACCCCTAACTTAGGATTTTAGCCTCAATTTGTATTTTTTTAATTCAAGGAGGATAGGGTACAAAAGTGGGATAAGAATTAAAAGGTTCACAACTTGCAATGTGTTTGCCAAAGAATGGTCCAAAGGAACAAAGTGGGTGACTAGGGATAACATCTAAGTAAAGGTAGGTTTTTTAGGCTAAAGTGGAGTGCTGATGTCGCAAAGATTGCCTAGGATCATCTCACCAACCAAATACAATCAAAATTAGCCTTGAGAGACTAATGGGGAAAGTTCATGATGGTACAAGTACACATGATATTTGAACAAATAAGCTCACCACACATGGCATGCAAATTTTCCAAGGAGGCTCAATTTATTCTCTCGCTAGAGACAAAAAATAGAGTATCTACCAATTTCACAAGCCAAAATTTTTGGAGTCACAGAAAGAAAAAAAACAATTGTTACAAGGTCACTCACTTCCATGCCCTTGATTTTTGAAAAGTTTTGGGCAGAGGGGGCTATTTATTTTGCGTTTGCACAAAACATAATATGTTAACTATGGCACCAACCCAAGCCTTCGTCTAATATTTGGCTTTGATTCGGGCAAACCGTATGGCTACTCAGATTTTGCAATAGGTGTATGTGCAATCTCAATTTCAAAATGATATAGGTAGTTAGATTTTCCTTGCATTTATGACCTCCATGCCATGAGTACTCAGACTTTCCCTGCATCTACGACTCAAAACCAAACAACAACGTTTTTTTCCTTAAGAATGCTGTCTCTTAATCAATTATAGGGTAAAGCTTGTCCAATATTTCTATAAGTAAAATAACTATAAATTAGAAATCTAATAACAAAATAACTAATCCATGAAAATGTTGAGAATCATCAGAGTGCCCGGATAGCAAAACCCAAATAAAACTAAAATCATCCCAAATAATAGAAAAGTATTTAGAAATATCAATAATATAGGCCCAAATTAAATAAATACGAAGACAGGTACCCACAACTGTAAAGGTAGTAGTGTCCTCACTACATAAATAATCAAATAAAAGAAGAGATAAGGGTGCTTTGTGAAACCGCATCAAGAGCTGCTACCATTGTCGGTCTCTACATCATATCAGAATCCCCAGGATTGAACTATTTGGATAAGGCCTCAATGTCACTTTTCACTCAAGAGGAAGGCAGTCTATCACGAGGTTTAAGATCTTCCACAGGCCCTTTACCCCATTCCATATTTTGCTAAAGAACTTATTTCTCTTCTACTCCCTTTTTACCATCTTCACATATGAGGCCCAGAGATCATTATGTGATGCTGCAAAGGATGAGTAGGATCTCTCAATACAATCAATGGTAGCTTTCTATTTCTTTTGGTCCTCCCTATACTTCTCATAATAAGATTGGGACACATATGAGTGGCGAGTGGTGGAGGGCTCTTCCGACCCCAGGGGAAAACCTAACACAAGCTCCCAGATGGCAAGAATATCAACCCTAATATCCTTAAAAGGTGCGGTAGTAGATGGATTATAAGATTGAGGCTCCTCAAATGTCAACTTTCCTAAGTCGATCTTTCTCTTCTTACTTTTACCCGGTGCACCCTCACCTCAAATTTTTAGAGGATTGATGTGGGTGCCAGGTTCTAGGGTACTCTTCAACCCCGGCTCTCCTACAAAGCTCAATAATTAATGAGGGAAAGAAGAGATGGATACCACCCTATATCTTGAAGAAATTCATGTCAGAAACCATAAGTTAACCATCATTCAAAGAAATGTCATCAAGAATACAATCAACCATCCGGTCCCACAAATATGGGATTGTTGTCATGTGAGAATAAGGAGATACTCGGCTACATATGATGTTCAATAAAATTCGAGCATCGGATGTAAAGTGATCCATGGAGATGTTTCTCTTAGTTTCTACCCAAGAGCCTTCCATTACAGGGTAAAGTCTTTCTATCAACTAACTTCTTGACTCATACCTTTTTTCATCAAACTCACCCATATTTGCATTTTGAAGATCGTAGATATCATTAACATAAAAATCATGGACCAATTGCTAATTAGCCTTGCAAGGATATGGAGTGAAACATTGCCACCCCATGGCCCCAAGCCTTTCATGAAATGTCAAAAGATTTTCTAGCACTTTCTCCAAGCAAATACCTCTCTCCAGGTGTAGCTTTATCCTCAGAAAATCACCAAAGTAGAGTGACTAGCACTTTGGTACCATGAATAAAACTTGGCCATAGTCCTCCAAGATATAATCCTGAAAAATGAAGGATAAGAAAGCAACATCAATCATTGACCTTTAAATGGACAAAGTATGCTCTGTTGTCCAATAAAGCTCATGGTATGGGTACTTGGTGGTATTTGGACAAAAATTTGAAGTGCAAAATTTTTGGCCTAGGTAGAAAATCACCCTCGATTACTGCAATTGCAGGCCATAGAGCTGTGGTCGCGGTATCTAAGGCCAGTTTCAAACAAATTTTTCAATGTCGAAAATTTCAAATTTTAAGCCTGATGAGTGGTGATTTTACCACTCATTTTCACTAAACATTCATGCATACCACCATATTTTGAATGAATAAATGAGACATAATTGTTATTGAATGCACTACTATCTGTATTTTGCAGGCGCATTATTGATGAGATAGAAAGATGCATATCAGAGCTAAAAAGGCTCAAAATGAAGCAAAAAAGTACAATTGAAGACCTAGAACAGACATGGCCTCAATTATCGTGGTCGTGGTTAGTATATAAGGTTAACCAAATGTAGTCGCATGAGCTAATCACGGCTGTGGTAGCCATGGTCACAGCCAAGCCTATGCTATCACAGTCTGGCAAAAGAATACAACCAAAGGGCAGAAATGCAAATTCATGTGGCTGATCCCAAATTTAACAAAGAGAGGACTCAAACCCTAATATTAGTCATATTCTATCTTTTCCAATCTTTAGACATTATTCTAGGGTTTGTGTCCTCCATTTTTGGAGAAGACAATATTGTATAAATTTTGGGTGAAGAAAAAATTTGAAGTCTTTTGCAAGTGAAGAATTAGTGAACTCCCATTGAAAATTTGTTGGATCTCATAGTTTGAAGTTACATTCACTTAGATTTTCTCAAATAAAATCAATGGATATTTTGGGTGAAATCTTTACTTATTTATCTTATGAGTAACTAGTTTTTCCTCTTGGGTTTATGTTAGAATAGGGTATGAATATGTGTGTGACGTGATTTGTTTGTGCATTTAGTAGTTTATGATATTAGATTCTATTATTGCTTGATTAAATTTATTGAGATTTGTGGGCGAAAGCATCAAATACCCAATTGGGGTTGATGGATAAAAATCTCAAGCATTTGAAAGCTCAACCATCCGTGAAAGAGGGGTTTGGGTGAACTTTGTGAACCCACATCATCCTTAAAAGAGGAATGTGGGAACCAAGACAATAATAGATATTTTATGAGCATGTTTTACTAATTCTCACTATCTTATACATAAGGGTGATTGTGAAGTTGACGATACTTAGGTGGTTTTGATTTAAGCACTCATTAGGTACTCGAAAGGGTCAATGAGTAACACCCTTTAGGTTTTGTTGACAAACTAGACTCAAGGATTTCTAACCTAGCCTACCACATCACCAACCTTTAGAATTTGCATCTAGTTACTACACACTTATGCATATGTCTCCCTTATGAAAGCATATCCCTAGATCCTTACCTTATTGACTAGACTCTAATTTTTTGTCGCCCTGAATCTGTACTCAAAAAAATCAAAAAAGAAATATTAAGTGTGATTCCTTCCTAGCCCCTCATTTTTATCTTTTTGTACTATGGGTTTGAGTTTATCTAGTATCTATTGATTCAAACTAATGTACTCACCACTAACATTGTTCCTTGTGGATTTGATACCAACTCCAAAGTTGGGTAAATATATTAATATAATTTAAATTGACATGTAAGTTGAGAGTTATCAAAGCCCAAAGCATGTTCTATAACAAGGATTTACACTTAAATCATTGAACAAGACTAAAAGGTACTCAATTATGCCCATAGAAGGAAAAAACCATTAGTGAATACCCATTTGGGAAATTTATCAAGCACATGGTGGGCACTCTTTATTTTTCTCAATTTCACAAAAAGTTTGGCTACTCAAGACTTCCCCACTCATGTGAACACCATATTGTAGCAGCTAAACACCACACAAGTATAATTGACGTAAAATTTAAGCATAAAAATCATAATTTTAGGCCTTGATTATAATATACATTCTACGGCCTATTTTCAACAATCAAGGCATGGATTCGAGGCATCTAATAGATAAATTATGCAAGACGGATGCAAGGATGCTATTGGAGTGCTCATAATTTGTCCATAAATAAGTCCAATTAGAGATAAAATTTGAGAAGGGAGTGTTAGGGGAATTGGGGATTTAGATGGTCATACGACTGATATGACCACGATCGTGGTCAAAGTACCGCGATTGCAGACATGCGTGATCACAGACATGAAGGTGACCGCGATCATAGTAGCTGGAGGTATTTATGCTCCCCTATTTTCCCCTATTCAACTTATTTCACATTAGAATAGATTTTCCCCTATTCATTTCAGCATGTGAAAAAATCACAATTTTCTCTACTCAAGCTCATCTAGTACACTCTATAGCAACATAAATGCATGGATTATTTAATTGATAAAACTAAAATCTATACTACAAAAATAATAATAAAGGATAGAATCCACTTTTGAGGAATTTGTGGGTTGCCTCCCCTTTAGCGCCTTAGTTTACGTCGTGGCACAACGTCTTCCTTATTTCTCAAGTTTGGTCCTCAAGGTCCCCCTCATTCATTTCTTCGATGTCAATATTAACCACTAATATCACTTGATGTTCCATGTGTTGTTTCTTTCTTTTGTACACCTAGAAGGAGACTTCACCATAATGAACTCTAGACCTCATTTCCCCAAGCTCATAATCAACAATGGCTGTCCCAGTGGCAAGAAAAGGTCGACCAAGATTGATACACACCTCTTGGTCCATTTTACAATCTAACACCACAAAATCTGCTGGGAGGATAAATCTATAAACTTTGACCAACACTTCAAATAAAACACTAACTGGTTTCCTGATAGACTAGTCTGCGATTAAAAGCCTCATTGATGTTTGAGTAGGAATTCCCAAGCCAAGCCTCATATATTTTGCAAAAGGCATGAGATTAATGCTCGCACCTAGGTTACATAGAGCTTTTACAAAATTATGTGTTCCAATGGTGCATGGAATGGTAAAAGCCCTGGGGTCCTCTTTCTTTTTTGTAATTTTGCTAGTCATGATAGTACTACAACCATGGGTGACTTTGATCGCATCATATTCGATGAGCTTCTGATTTGACATCAACGTCTTCTTTACTTTGAATATCTCAGGCTTTCTTGGATCATTTCAAGTAATAGGATATTGATCGAGAGGTTGCAAAGAATGGACATAAATTTCTTAAGTTAATTACCCTCCTGGTTTCTTTAAAGCCTTTGAGGAAATGGGGAAGGGACTTGGATTGTAGGCATTACATCATTTTGCAGTTTCTCATTTCAACCACCTCTTCATGAACGTCAATCAATTTTTTTTCATCATTTTCTTCTTCTTGAGATTGAGGTGGTTCTTCTTTTGACTTAACCTTAGGTACCTTTTCATCGAATTCTTTTTTCAATTGATCACCAAGGGTCTTCCCACTCCTAGTTACAATTGCTAAAACTTAAGCCTCATTCTTTGGGTTTACAAGTATCACTAGGAAGAACAACCTTTGTTCTAGTATTTATTTGGGTGGAAATTTTTTTGATTTGGGTGTCCAATTATTTAGTGGAGGTGGAATGAGACACCATGGTTTTATTAAGTTGTAAATAATTTCCTTTTATCTCATAAACCATATTGTCTGTACCTTCTACCTTCATTAAAATTCTCAATAAGACATCCTCATTTTTATATTATCGAGGTCAAGGGATCTGGGATCTTTGTTCTTTGCCCAATCATGGGGGGCACATAACGCTTATAGTCACGCTCTGTATCTCTCCAATCCCTGTCATGACAGTGATTCATCCAATCTTGATTGCCATCTTTTCTTTTCTAGGCGGAGAAGGAACCCCTTGAATAGTTTGCCAAGTACCAAATCTCCTCATCAAGAATTTTAGCCTCCTCCTCATCCTCATAATCAATCGATGCCACGATATGCATTGGTTTTACGGGTGCACCCATCACATATTTTGTCAAAAGCTCTAATTGACTAATCAATTTTGCCATATTCTCCACTCTTTCTTCATATCATTTTTGTTGTTACTTGTCAACCAAAGATGTAGTGAGAGAACTCTTAGGCACCTCGGCATTTTGGGTATGCCACTCCCAATTTTTTTTGGTAACCTCCTCAAGCAAATTTATCGCTGTAGGATAATGCAATTTCATAAGGGAGCCCCTTGCCGAATTGTCCACCACAGGTTACCTCAAGAAAATTTATTGCTGTAGGATAATGCAATTTCATAAGGGAGGCCCTTGCCAAATTGTCCACCACAGTTTTATCGAGTGGATCAAGGTCTCGGTAGAAGATTTAGAGAAGAATCATCTCCGAGACCTCATGGTTTGGATGTTGCATTAGTTTTTCATTGAATCTTTCCTAGACTTCATAAAAGGGTTCTCCATTCAATTTCCTACAATTAATGTTCTCATCCATCAATTTGAGCATTTTGGAAGGTGGGAAATACCGATCAAGGAAGGACATATTTATTTCATCCTAAGAAGTAATTGAACCTGACGGAAGAGAACGGTGCCACAATTTTACCTCACCTGTTAGAGAGAATGGGAAAATGCATACACGGATAGACACTTAGGTTATGTGTGCAATATCAAATGGTACACACACATCTAAAAAATTCATCAAATGAAAGTTGGGTCCTCATAATATTTTCCCCCAATAAGTTGCGTCTTCTATAACATGTGCTACATGATGCTTGTGACATAAAAGACGCTGTTTCTATGAGTAGGAGAGATACAGATGTCACTTGAACAACTAATGTCATTGAGACTATCGAAAGACCCGGTGTGATTAGAATATTCACTCTTTGTTTCGTATACACTTTGATTACCTATATAAAAAAATAACAACCAATATAAATAAAAACTACTACGGATATATCCTAAGTGAAAATCAACATTGCACAAGTAAAATCTAGATTTCACTCCTTGGAAATGACACTATTTTGATAACACTCACCTATACCATCAAAAGTGGTAGAGGATGGCCATTGTCAATAGCTCAACTTTAATTGAGGTTGAATCTATGAGGAGAGAGATTTAGATTTTGAGTCATATGGGTGTCAAAATTACTAAAAAGATACCTAAAGTGTACATAACGTAAAACACATAATGTAAAGTGGGGGGATTGTTTGGAAAAGTAATCTTATCAAAATCAAGTCAAGAAAGACACTATGATAACACTTTTTGTTTTAGATTTCAAATATTTGGAGAGATCTTGGGATTACGTCTACCTAAGGAAAACTTGTGAATGGGATCATAATGGTTTGGTATAAGTTCTAATTATTGATGACATGGTAGGCAAGGTTAAGAGTACTTGAGGCTAGTTTGTCAACAAGGATAGAAGGATTTCACCTTTTTAATATTTTCAGTACCTAACGAGTGTATCAATTAAAGTAACACAAAACCTGAATTGGGCATCCCTGTTTCTAGGAAGATGCCCATGACATAACCGACTCTCCATATACCCTTAATTCTAAGATAGAAAAAGAAAGTATGCTATATTGACAATTGTCCACTATTACTTTAGCCCCCTATAGACCCCTTTCAAAGAAGCTATGGGTTCCCAAGAGTTCACCCAAATCCCTCTTTCATGGATGATGAGAGCTTTCAAGAGCTTGGGGTTTTGACCCAACAAACCCATTTTGGGTATTTGGGGTTTACATCCATAAATTCCAACTATTTAAACCAAGTAATGGTGGAATGCATAATCAACAACTAAGAATAATACAAACACATCATCATACAAACACAATCGCACCTTCGTTCAACATAATCCCAAGTCTAAGGGATTTATCTACTCATGAAGAAAAGAAAGAAACATATACCATAAGTTCTGTTCAAATCATCCATTCTATATCAATAATAAAATCAAATTGCAATATTTGCCCAATTTAGGGTTTATACTTCAAATCAAAAAATGTCTCAATAGTGTGCAATACCCCCAAAGAGAAAGGGTTTAAGCCTATAAAAGAAATTAGTTTCGGCTGGGTTAAATGACAAAACTGACCATGGGAAAAATTCTTACTTAACCACGATCGCAGAATGTTGTCCGTGATTGTTGCAACTATGACTATGGTAAGGACATTGTGATCATGATCTTTTGACCTACTTGATTATCCGCGATCGCTACCCACAGACCGCGATCGTGATAATTGAGCCTTATTCTGCTCTAGGTCATCTAGTTGCAGTTTTTCCCCTTTTTGGTTCGTTTAAGCGCAAATCCACATCTTTCATTCTCCTAACCAGTATGCTGGCAAAAAAATGTGAAAATTAGTGCATTTAATCACTAATTTGTCTCACTTATATCTTTAATTCAAAGTAGTGTGCACTATTATTAAGTATAATTTAGTAATAAATTCACCACTCATCAAACACTAATACCTTGGGTTGCCTCACAAGTAGAGCTAGATTTTGCATCACAACACAATGTGGATACGTTGGATACTCATACTTCATAAACAATTCTATGGGTTAACTCCCATGTAGCACCTGATTTAACGTCGTGACATGAATCAATTTCATTGGCTACTCAAACATCACCAAGGCTTACATCTTGAAACCATAAACTTCTCCATACTTCCCATATAGTGCTTCACAGGATGCTTCTTCACCTTAAATTTGGCATCAACATCTAATTTCCAATCAATAACACCATACGAAAATACTTTAACCATGATGATTGGACAAAACCACCTAGACTTCAACTTTCTAGGAACTAAGAGACTCTCAAATTGTACAATAAAACCATATTATTAGTCTGGAATACCTTTTGTAAATCTTCTTATCATGGTACAACTTCATCTTGTCCTTGTACAAAGTAGAACTCTGATAAAAAAAAAATTCATCCAACTCATTCATCCCACTCATCCTCAATATTACAACATCACTCTATTAAAAATTGATTTTTCAACACCCATAGTGCCTTGTGCTCAATTTCAACCGGCAAGTGGCATAAGTTGTCCTGTACAAGCTGACAACAGAAGGAACCTATGGTAGTTTTAAAAGCTATCTGCTAAGACCAATATGCATTGTCTCGCTTTCTTGACTAATCAGTCCGGTTGGCATTCACAATATTTGCCAAAATAAAGTTGATCTTACAATTGGAGACCTCAGCTTGCCCACTTATCTGCGGAGGGTAAGGTATGTCCACCTTATATTTCACACCATATTTCTCATGCAGGACCTTAAACAGGAGATTGCAAAAATGAGACCCATCATTACTAATGATAGCATATGGAATACCACATTGAGAGACTATGTTCCTATTGAAAAATGCTGTGACATAATATCCCTCATTATTAGGGAGCGCAACCACTTCTACCCATTTAGAAACATAATCGAATGCAAGCAATATGTATTTTATACCATAATAACTCACAAATGGAACCATAAAATCGATTCCCTACACATCAAACTACCCATGCTCAAGAATAGGTGTCATGGGGAGCTCCTGCTTTCATGAGATATTTCCTTGATGTTGGCATTGGTCATAGGACCAAGCATAGTTATGTGCATTTTTTTAAATCATCTACTGATAAGAATGCTCATGACTATACTCAAGCAGGTCTCAAGAATTTGCATCATCTCTAATTTGGGAATACACCTTTAAATCACACCATTTGTACACCCTAAAAAAGAAAGGTTCATCCCAAAAAGACTTTCGTTCCTTATGTATAAATCATTTTCGTTGCTAGAAAAATAAGTATTTCGAGATAAGGTACTTCTAAAATAATTGGCAAAATCAGCAAGCTAGGGGATTAAGTATTGTGATGAATCCAAGATCTACTAATCTGGAAAAGAATCATAAATATCAAGATCATCCCCTAATTTGAGCATCACCTCCTTTTCTAGGTAGGATAGATAGTCTGCAACCTGATTGTCTATACCCTATTAATCCTTAAACTTAAAGTCAAATTCTTTCATCAATTATACCTATCAAATCCTTTTATGTTTCGTATATTTCTTCACCATAAGTTACCTTAAGGTTATATGATCGGTGTGCATAATGACTTATTTCCTAATCAAATTGGACTGGAATTTCTAAAAAGCAAACACCACGTCAAGTAACTGCTACTCAGTCACCATATAATTTTTCTATGTAGGGTTGAGTTCCCTTTTGGAATAGAAGATAGGATGAAGTATTTATTGTGTCTTTGGCCTAGAAAATCTCCTAGTGACATACTACCGGTGTCATACATCACCTCAAATGGATGAGACCAATATTGAGGCACAATGATAGAAGAAGAAATACCAATCTTTTACGAACTCAAAGGCCTTGAGACAAGCATTATTAAGCACAGACTTTACCTCCTTCTCTAACAATTTGTAAAATAGATTTGCAATTTTAGGCAAGTCCTTAATGAACCACCAATAGAACCCTGTAGGACCCAAGAAACTCTGAATACTTTCAACAGAAATGAGTGGAGGTAATTTTTTAGTCACCTAAATTTTAGCTCTATGACCTTTTATCCTTTTTAAAATTTTTATGCACCAAAACGATCCCCTCATTCACCATGAAATGGCACTTTTTCCAATTCATCACCAAGATACATCCTCACATTGCTGGATTACATTAGCTAAATGGGCCATATAGTCATCAAACGAGTCACCCATAATCAATAAATCATCCATTAAGACCTCTATTGTATCCTTCACCATATTAGAAAACATGGACATCATAAAACACAGAAAGGTGGTGTGAGCATTAAAAAGTCAAAAAGACATCATCTTAAATGCGAATGTACCATATGGAAATGTGAAAGTTATTTTCTCTTGCTCTTAGGGGGAAATAGAAATCAGATTATACCCTGAATAACCAATAAGAAAACAATACCATCCTCAATCTTCTAGACGATCTAATATCTAGTGTATGAATAACATAGGAAAGTGATCCTTCTGTGTCTATGTATTAATATTTCGATAATCCATACAAAAAATCATCCCCTAATTGGTCTCATGGGCACTAACTTATTCTTTTCATTTTGAAAAATAGTAATCTTACCCTTCTTTATCACCCACTAAACTAGGCTCACCCACTTGTTGTCCGCAATATGGTAATCAACACCTTTATCTAACCACATGATGATCTTCTTCTTCACAACCTCGTACATAGGTTTTTTTTTAGACAATAATGATGCTCGATGCTAGGTACACACTCTATTTTAAGCTGAATCTTATGAGTACAAATTTTTGGTGTAATTATGACAATATGAATAATGGTCCAACCAATGGCCTAATTAAACCTTTTCAATACCGAGATAAAGGCCTCAACTTGTGTATCAACTAAATTTGCCATAATAATAACTGGTAAATTATTGTTGTCCCCCAAGAATGTATAACACAACTGAGAAGACAGGGCCTTCGATTCAAAACTGGTGGCTCATCAATAGATGTTCGAGCAGGTAGAGTCACTCTATTCTTAAAGTCTAAATCAAAATTATTTTACATATAAGTATAAGAACCTTTACCAATAAGTGAGCTCACCATCTCTTTATACCCATTGATGCCGTCGCTACAAAAGTTCAAGATCACTACTGCTAATGCCTCTACACCAAGTCTTTCCATGATAGAACCCTTATATATTTCGGTTATCACATTGATTGAACCTTATTAAAAATAATCTACTCATCATTGAGCTTGAATTTCCTATCTCCCATCTAATTGTCCACAAATGCCCTAACCATTTCTAGTAAAGGAATTCATAAAATAATAGGGATATTGAAATCCACCTCACAGTCGAGAATAATGTTCTATGGTTTTATGGTGCTTTTGATGCTTAAAATTATAAAGTTATCCAACTACCTAGGTCTTTTTTGTTAGAAGTGATATGTTCTATGTTTGTTTTGGAAGAAAATAGGGTTGGAAGTGAGTAGAAAAAATAAAGGACAAAAAACCACAAAAAAGTCATGTCTCTACTTGGATAGAGTTAGTGGGTGATGCTATAACTTATTATCCAAGTCACAGGGTGACCAGTGAACGAAGATGAGTAAAATAATGAAGTAGACACTTGCTAGGACTCGTAGGATCTGACTACAAGTTGTACCAAAGATTGTCCTAACAAAATATATGAAAAGTCCTGAAATATTAAAATTTTGAGCCTAGTAGAGATGATATTGGTTATTAGTCATAGGGTCTAACTATGAACCATCATGATAGCCATTCTGAGCATATGAAGAAAAGACCTGAAAGTTGAAAACTCACTGGAGAGGTAATGAGTCTGTCTAATGAATCATAGGGAGACATGATTAGTCCTTACTAATGAGTAAAGAAGATAGATTACGAAACTGACAATTAGTCACCATCAATCCAGATGACTCATTTCCTGAGGCATTACCTTTACCGACTTTATTTTCCTATTTAATTTTTGATAGTACTTGTAGGTTTTATTGTGCAAGTATAAATAACCCTAGGAATTTTTTGTATTAGTTGACATGCAGTTTACATTCATAATGGTATATTGATTCTGAGATTCAACTATAAATCTTGTAATCTATTATCACTAGTGACTACGAGACACTATACGACTCACAAGGATACGTTATGGCTCGTCACCATAATTCATAGTCAAGATAATAGCTAAAGAACCATTCTCTAGTGACCCCTATGATTCACACCATATGACTTGTTAGTTGACCCAATGACTGATAGGGTCTAAGTCATTGTCAAGATAGAAATACTTGAGGCACATTGGTTTGAATTTAGATGGGACTATGCAAATCATTTAGACTCTTTACCACTCGTTAGGATCCACTCATAATTAGGATAATAACTTTGGATACCTTTACTGGACACCCTACGATTGGGGTCTAATGACCCAAATTGACATACTGCGAATCGTAGGGTGAGCCGTAGTCAGAGCTGTGAGTTCAAAACTTAGGATTCTTTGTGGCCAACAACTAGGGTGTCACATTCCTCCTCCTTAAGATCATTCATCCTCGAATCATGGATCAAGTCATCCAATAGCATGATTTAACGCACAGACATACCTAGACTTATCTTTAATAAAAAGAGAAAACAAAGATGGTAAGATTAACATACACCATAAACACGAGTATCTAGATTAGGGAACAATAATGGATATTTGGACTTCATGTCCCCTTCAGCTTTCCAAGTGTCTTCTTTAAAATTTTGGTTCCTCCATAGAACCTTTTCCAAAGGCACAACCTGTGTCCATAACCGACTGACTCGTAGATCCAAGATCTCAACCAGGAAATCCTCATATGACAAAGAGTCTGAAACACCAATTCTTTCAAATAGAACCACTAAAGAAGGATCACCCACACACATAGTCAATAATAAAACATGGAAAATTGGGTAAACAAAACACAAATAGGGAGGAAACTTTATCTCATAAGCCACATTACCTACTCTCTTCATAATAAAATAAGGGCCCACATAATAGGGACTGAGTTTTCCCTTCTTATCAAAACCTATCGCTACTTTAATGGGAGACATCTTTAAGAACACCTAATCATCACTAACTTAGAATTCCAACTCCCTTCACCTTAGGTCTGCATAGTACTTTTGGTGACTTTGGGCGGTCTTAAGATTATCCAAAATCACCTTCACCTTCTCTATAGCATGATGAATCAAATCAGATCTGAACAACCCAACCTTACCAACCTCGAACCACCTTTTAGTACAAAAATATCTCCTACCATACAAAGCCTAAAATAGAGCCATCCCAATGCTTACGTGATAGCTATTACTATACGAAACCTTTATCAGGGGCAAATGATCAACCCAACTTCCACCAAAGTCAAGCACACAAGAATTTAACATATCCTACAAAGTCTAAATAGTTTTCTTTTCTTGTCCATCCTTCTAGGGGTGGAAAGCAGTGCTATGATTAACCATAGTTCCCAAATAACTCTAAAAAGAATTTCAAAAGTGTGAAGAGAACTAAGCACTGCTATCAGATATAATAGAAATAGGCACACAATGTAACTTAAAGATTTCCTAAATAGACAGCCTTGAATAATCCTCAGCAGAGTAAGTAGTCCTCCGAAGTATGAAATGAGTAGACTTAGCATCCCTTCCTCGATGACCCAAACCAAATCAAACTGATGTTGGTACCGCAGAAGACCACTAATAAAATACATATTGATCACTCCCCACTTTCAATTAGGCAACTAAATATCATAAGATAACCCACCAAGTCTGAAGTGCTCTACCATCACTTGTTGATAATCCATACACATGGCCACAAAAATCAACATATCATGCTTCAAGTTATTTCACTAATATATCTCCTTAAAATCATGGTACATCTTCATAAAACCAGGATGAACAGTGTAACTTAACTCATGAGCCTGAGCTAAGATCCTTCCTCGCATCCTATCTGTAATGCCTAGAAGTACCCCATGGATATTAATGGTGCTCAAAACCTAGAATAGTTAGATGCTAAACCATAATGCCCACTTATCATAAATCTCATAAAAAAGTGAACTAACATGCACTACTACAAATTACCTTTATTGCAATGGACATTTTGGCAATGGTTCAAAAAGTGATTGCTATAGAGGGTATATTGCAATAATTTCAACTGTTGCAAAAAAATATTTTAGTAGATTCTATAACCATTGCTATTGATATATAACCATTGCAATAAGGTGTATTATAGAAATTGTTGCACAAACCTTAGCCATAAAGTCACCTATTGCAACAACTTATTGGGAAAAAAAGCTGTTATATTGCTTTAAATTTTTTCCCACCCAGTTTTTCACAAAGTCCATGAAAATTTAATAAGATAAATTACAAAAATTAAAGAGAATTAAAGAAATATAAATAACAAAAATTAAGGAAAATCAAAGCTTTGGTCTTAAAAAAATTAGGTTAACAAAATCTGGGTCTCAAATCACCGCTCCGATCTTCAAAATGATACCGATCCGATCTACTGTATCTTAAATTAGTGTTTTGATTGACTTCTCTAATTACCACTCAAACCAATAGTGCTCTGATCGGCTGTTTTTCTGATTAATAGTGCTCTGGTCACTTTTGATTGAACCCTAACTATCTATTGAAATAGGTATTCATTCTTCTTACAACTTCTTTAATTTGTGGAAATAATTGTAAATTCTTGAACCATAGGATTTCAGTGCCCTAATTTCTAGCTACTAATAGTATTTTTACAACTTTTTACCTTAAGAGGTAATTCTCAGTCTGTTAGAATCTATCGCACTAGCACAGGTACTGAGTAACTCTACAAATCATGAATTGTATTATAGTTCTCATATAATATTTCATGTTTGTTAAAAATGTTAGAAGCTTTATGGTTTCTTGATTTATGGTGCCAGATATCACACTAGAAAAGTGACATCATTTATGATGTAGAAGAAGAGGTCAATAAGAAATACACCACAGATGGAGGAGAGTTAGCTTAATTGTATATGGAGACTGATTAGTTGCCTTTATTTTAGACAAAATCAGAGGAAATAGAAGCTATTTTCAAATGGAAAAGTTGTAACTAAGAATTTCATAGTTATGTGGTACCAATTCTTCTATCAGAACCGTAGGGATAAGGTTTGCGTAAATATACTTATGGTATTACATATGTAGTTGTTATTTTTTTATGTTGTAATAGTAGTAGTACAAAATGCACATATAACTCTGATTTAAGTTATATGAACTAACATTGTAAAGATAGAGACTATATTTACACATAATTACCTTATAAGTTATATGATTATGTAATTGTTAGTGCATAAAGCTTTTATCTTTCCTAAATGCCTTTGTGGATAATTCATAATTGAAGCAGTTTTTCTTGAACTTTTCTTAGTGTCTTTTCTCTGAATAGTAAAATTAGAATTTGATCTTTGGTTCAAATCTTATGCAGTCAAAATCCAAGAAAGCTTGATGCTTTGACTTACTGTAGTGACCAATTACATTGTTTTGAGGTAAGTTTATAAGAAGAATAAGTTACTTTTGAGAGTAGTTGGAGAATTTACTCTAGTGTACCAGTTATGTAATTGTCACTATTTATGTAGGTCGAACTCTCCAAAAATATTGTCGTACACCTATCGGATTCTCAAAAAATGAACTACTTTTGGAGGACCAGACATGCACCAAACAACATTTTTAAACAGTCTAAGCAAGATAGGTCACAATACTTGTACTAGAACTTATATAAATCTGTTATGAAGGTTATTGCTATCAAGGTACATCTCAAGTTCCTAACGTCTAATGGAAATATAGTGGAAAGACGAGTAGTCTTTACCTCTTTAAGGAAGAAAAGTTCGTTCGATATCCATGTAAATATAAGATAATGACCCTGTAGGAAGGGGTAGAGCTACTTGTAATAAATGGGGTTCAATTGAATTCCATCAGTTGGAAGAGCATACTATGCAAAATAGGGTAAATATGTGACATTTTTGAATTTTTTGAACTCCATTATTAAAATTCATTACTTCATCCCTGCTAGTAGAAATTGTTCTGATTGACATCTTTGTACGGTTTTACACCATAAATTATGAGTAGTATGTTGTCAGCAAAACTTTTAAGTAAAGAGTTATGAATTTAGAGCTTTTTTATCTCAGGATAGACCTGAAATAAAAGCTTTAAGAGTTCATAGGGGTGGTAAAAGGATAAAGAGCACCATTGAAGAAGACATTTTCGGTGATATGCAAAAGAGCAATCAAATCATAGATCGAAATGAGCATCACAAAGAAGTAGATTACAGATTATTTGATTATATGATAAGTAATTACAAGCCATCTTTAAATAAGAGCAGTAAGAATCAAACACCTCTATACGATTGGAAAGATAATGAGTTCGGGGAAATTCAGTAGGCTTGAAATATAGTAGAAATGTCTACTAATAAGTTAAAGTTGGCATCCAAATTAGAAGCTATTTAAAATCATATTCATCATGAAAATTGAGAGTCAAGGAGGATTACCATTAGGAATGATTAGCTTGATGAGATCAGTTTATAGGTATTTCAGATGAGTGATAAAGTATTTATCAATTATATGTTCATAGACAGGAAGTATATCAGCAAAGGTAGTGTGAGAATGAGCTTGAACAATTTTCCAATGCATTAGAGATATTAAATTCAAATAGATAATTATTTCTAAAACTCCTACAAGATCCTGATTCACTATTAGCAAAGCAAATTTGAAACATGCAAAACGTGCAAATGCCAAGAGATTTAATCAGGTCCTTCATAAGTAATGAACTACCAGACTGTAACATTTTGAAGAGTGAACAGAAGTATCATCAATCTGCATTTGAAAAAAGTTCCAACTCCCAGCCTTCAAATAAAATAGTTTTTTTAAAGTCGATTCCTTGAACTATTCAATGTTCTAAAAATGTTACCTGCTATTGTTCGTCTATGCAGTCTCTGATAGACCTCCAAAGGCTAAAACCATAAGTTGAGTTAACTGGTTTTGTCATCCAGTTAACTAGCTAGGTATGTTATGTTTCGAATTTCATATTACATAATGCTCTTATTTTAAAAAAAAAAGAATTAAGCAGTTATTGGTTGGCCAGTGATTCATTTTTGTTTTTCTTATATTTTGAAATTGGTTTAAAGATCAATTTTTGCATCAATATACTGACTATTGTGTGCTGCTAAGGTATTTTTTTCCATTGAGATTTTTTCCCATCCGTCTAGCTATTATAGATACATTTAGACGAGTGAAAACTATCAAGGAGAGTTTCAATAGTATTGTAGAATTATTTTTCAAATATGATGTCACATGGATGTATTCATTTGTTCATTTCTCTGAGTGTTGACATCACTTATAAGAAAATCTTGTGCGCACTGTTGATCACACTCGTTTGCTAATTAATAAGTTCTTGGTTAAGCATGTCTCAATGTTGTATGTATTTTTAAGGGTACATCATCCATTTGTTAGCTTTACATTAGCTATCAACCTGCCACAACTTCCTTTTTTTTTTATCCAGAGCCGATGTTTGCATTATAAGCAAAGCTCACACATGCCACGTGATTAGACCTTTTTCCATTTATTTGATGAATTTTTTGTTTATATTAGGAGAGTATATGGATACTATGATTACAAACTACTAGATTTGGATAACTTTATTTATCTATCTTGCTGCCAACATGAGTTTCCGTACAAGGAAGAGAAGAGTACTGACCAATTGTTGGTCACCTGCATTGCTTGGTGGCTGAACCTTTTGTTGATATGGGAAACAAATTTGTGACAATAGATCATTTGGATCATTTAGTGGTGCATAAAGTCCTGATATAATATCTATAATTTGCACTTGCTGGAAGACATGGTTCTGTTAGCACTCTTGTATAATGGGAAATCAGTTATTCTACTTTTCTTTATCATAGGTATTTTTCGTAAGCTCTTAGGTTTTATTTGTCATACTGCATTTTATTTTGTTTTTCGGGTTTGTTCAACTCTTTTTTCTTGAACAAAATTAAGCCAGTCTATCCTATATTATCGTATTACATGATGGTTGTGGTGTGTGAAGTTTATTTTCGTTCAACTTGTTGCTCTTTGATAGTGCTAATTGGTACAAAATTCCTCATGATGATTTTGTAGTTTTGGTATTTTGTTCACTTACTCCTTCCTTTAGTAATTTAAATATGATTCATGGAACTAGTTTTGTTAGGGAATAGGATGTGGTTATATAAGAGGCTTTGTAATCCATAAAATTCATTATTGAAGGGTATCACTATCCAAAAATCTCTTTGCATAAAGCTTAATATAATATTTGGAGTAATCCTATATATAATTCTGGGAAATTTACTTTCCAAATACAAAGAATGGTATGTGGTTCAGCTTGTTTGATTGAGATCAATAACCCCCTTTTACCTTTAAAGTAAATGATCATAATGAATTGGGATTTTCTTAAATTCTTCAAAGACCACTAAATATATGGTTTCATACATTCATAGATTGAGCTTGCTTTCTTTTTGAAAATTTCTTAGCTTGATCAAAATTATGGTCTTATGAGCCTACTAAATCCTGCTAGACCATGCGACGAGAGGCTCTAACATACCATGAGATTGTAGATAACCTCCTCACCCAGAGATGTTTTCTCTAAATTATTTAGTATTTTATTGAACTCTATTGCAACAATGGGTTCTAGTTTGCTATAGATATACTATATTTTGGTGTAGAAATTCACCCATATTCACTTATATGCACCCAGTGACATGGCCTAACTTCACTAATATTTATCCTTTTGCACCCAGTAAACAAGCAACTGGCTATCAGGTTGTTATTGCTTAGAGAAATAGCTGCTTGCAAACTATTGAAACAAAAAAATTGATAATGAATGTTACTTTCTTTCTTGCAGGAAATGTTCGACGATTTAGGTGACCTATTGCATATAATTAAGGGTTTTTGATTCGTTCTCCTTGCATCCTGCTAGTGCTTCTGGGTAATATAATTAATTAATGGTTATTTGTGAATATCATATGGTACTCATCCTAATATAAATGAATAGTTTACTTGCAGATTTGATTTAAGCTCTCTTAATACCTAGTATGCTTAGAGACTAAGTAATGAACTTAATTAAGATTGTATTTGGGAAATGTTTTAAAAGCCAAATTTGTGTGAAAATATTGCACATGCTTTTATTATTTTCATCTATTAAATACCAATACCTTTTACTACTCTCTTATACAAAAAATAACTTTTCCCTTTTACTTGTCTATTTTAGCAAAACAAGAGAGATGTATTATCTTCCTCCAATATTACCCTCATCATTAACTACATAAAGTTTAGTAGTCAAATTTATATTTCCAAAACATAGTTAATATGGGTAATTTAGTAAAACAAATCCTTTAATAAAAGATCCCTTAAGGGGAGTGTCAAGTCAATAGAGGAGTAGTAAAAGGAATGGAGGGAGAATTTGGGAAAATCACCTGATGAAACCCCATTCTCTGTGAAGATGCTTACTTTAATCTAGTTACTACTTGATTTCTGTTATCCTTCATGGAGTTGTAGAAGGCTATAGAGTTTAATCTTCCAACAACGCTTGATTTCTATAGTGAGATGCTAATGGCAATATGATTACACTTTTTCCTTTTAATTATCAAATTCTTTTCCTTGGTTCATCCTTAACTCTATAAAGCTTTAGGCTAGTGTAATTGAATCTGAGTTTTGTGATAGTCGAGGGGTGACCATCGCCACAATATATGCATCGTTCATGTATAACACATGAAACAAATCCTGCAAGTGTTGCAATATGTGGGGTAAAAATTATTACTGTTGGGACGGATACAAAAGGAAACTGAAGCAAATAAGGTTAAATTTGTTTCTCTTATGGTAAAGCACATTCTATTATAATCTGGCATCTTCTGTATTAGCTGTATATACTTAAAACTTGATTAAATGTAAGGTTACATATCCATAAACTCATGAAGTGTATAAGAAAGGAATTGATGAGATATGTAAGATAATCCATGACATTGGTTGTCAGGTGTACATGGATGGAGTTAACATGAATGCACATGTAATTACCTTATATCAACTCCTAACCTCTCATGCTATAATTTTTATTACTCAAATTTATAGCTTATTACTATAGTGTGCGTAAATTGGGATGCGGACATTTCATTATTTTTAATTCTTGTAGATATTACATGTCATTGAGTCTGTTTAGTGAAAACATCATAATATCACTTTAAATTCTAGCTCAACAATTTTGAAGTTAGACCTTATATCTTAAAAGAAGGGATGTATTTGGATTAGTTTACCCTCTTATCCCTTTCTTTCTCTTTTTCTTTACTCCTGGGTGATTTGATAGTTGTCCCACATGATGTTGTAATTTAAGTGTTAATCGAGCTTACTTATTCTCTTTTTATAGGTGTCCAAAATACAGAAGGAGATGAAGAAATTGACCTTACCTGAGAAAATTTTTGAATTATTGATAGATGCTTTAATATCGATCTTTTTGATATTGAATTTAGTGAAACTTATCGCCACTTGAACTTGATATTATATGGGAAAACTAATGATCATTTAACTTTATACATTATTCTTTTGAGTTTAGATTAGTAGTTTGTAGCATAAAATTTTAATTTGGATTATTATATTAATGAAAGATTTTGTTGTGATGTTTGTACGTAAATATCTATAATTGTATTAATATAATTCTGTATATATAGTAATTGTTGCAATAGGTGAAAAAAATTGTTACAATAGACAGAAAAAAAGGTGAAATAAGTGTCAAAAAGCATTGCAATAGGTAGTGAAAAATGTTTTAATAGGTTTAAAAAGGCGTATCAATAGGTGTCCAAAAGCATTGCAATTGATAGTTAAAATTCGTTGCAGAAGATCAATAAGTGTTACAATAGATATTCAAAAATTATTTTAATAGGGTAATTGCAATGCTTTCTTGTCATTGCAATATAATCTATTGAGTAGGTTCTTAACCGTTTCTATCGACAATATGAAGTGTCCCTATAGGAGTTAAAATGAACCATTGCTATAGGTCAATCTATTGCAACGGTTATTGAAACCGTCGCAAAATTCATTGGGGTAGCTCTATCACAATGCTCACATATGCAACACCTTCCAAACTGTTGCCGTAGCTCTATCGCAATGGTTTCTTTATCTATCACAACGGTTTTTGAACCGTTGTTTTAGGCTAATTTCTAGTAATGATGTTAGAATCTGAAGGTAAATGAATTCATATCTTAACTAAAGTTCTTTAACTTTGAAATGTTAAACAAATACTGTGAACTTAAAATAGAAACAGTCTGACAAGTCTCTACTAATAACTAGAAAGCCAATGGGAGTGACCCTAGATAACCCAAACATAACTAGAAATCTCATAACTAAGTCATTTCAACACAGAACAAATATCTGAGATACTGGGTTCTCAGACTCTGAGGACTAACCAAAAGTCAGGATGTAGGTGATGATTCCCATAATCAATTGTCTTGTTGGAAACAAGCATCAGAACCTACATTATAAGATAATGTAGCACATAGACATATATGTGGGTCCGTACTTCTAGATTGTACTATGTATTTGGGGGTTAATGCCTAAGTAAATAAATATTTGAAATGCACATATACTTTCAAATGATGCATGCCAAGTGTAAATGACTCACCTTGAACTTGAAATAAACAAAAGACTACAAAATCATGAATATGAATAATGAAGAATAAGGACAAACTTTTTGAGACAAAACACTTTCTTTCTAAGAGCATTACTTTTTATTCTTTCTTATGGGAGTTTCTTCTAACCAACATAAACTATGTGAGCTATTATGGAGTTAAACATATTACCCACGTTGGGGAGAGCTATTCTCCGCTTGCCATCGGAGTAGAACCTTAACTTAGGTGATCATTCAAGTTCATCCATAATGGGAAAAAGCATAATGTACGGTGGCTCATTGTTTCTCGGAATTTTTGATACTCTCATCTGCATTCACTTCTCAGTGCTAAATACTACTCCCAGAATACTTATATGCTCATGCTTTAGAAAAACACCATAAAATAGCATAAGTGTTTATGGGGTGAAAACTAATTATGATTCTATTTACTTTAAATCATCATTAAGATGAACAGTTGTAGATTTCATATTTTATCTTAGGATCAAAAGATTAGTCATTGCTTTAAATCAGGTAGTAAAACTTATCAATGGAGCTAAAAAGCATAATCTTCTTGTAAACTCAATACTTATACTTTGGACGTAGAATTCATGCTTTAATTCATAGACATTCATGACAAAAATTCATGCTCAATAATTATCTTGAAATTCTTCAATAATTCCAGATAGAATAAGGAAATTTAAATAGCAATATGAATCTTATAAGTTAAAACACAAATATATGTAGTCTTATTGTACTTAAAGCCTTTAATCTTATGGTAATATCATAATTCAAAAATATGGTATTTGGGTATGATCCCTAGTTCAAAATAAAGAAGTTCAATCTTGAAACCATGTATTTTAGGCATAAGGACTAAATAATAAACTTGTTCATTAACCATGCATACCCAAAGTTTCTTTACTTGTGAAAAGTGTCTTGAATCTTGAGACTTGAAAGACGAATTTGTTAGAGAAGCCCTAATCTTGATGTTCTTAAAGATGAGAGGATGTAAGCATTGTTGTTTGATTGAGAAATAGAGGAAAATAACACCTCTTTGAGGGTTATAGGTCGTGGGTGGAAGTTATAGAAGAAGAAAAGGCCAAAAATCCCTTAGCTAAATTTTACAGAACTGGTTCGTGAGTCCTTATAAGTACACTGTATGACTTGAATGAAAAGGTTCGACTAGTCTTCATCAAATCATAAGCTAGACCTAATCTAAGAGGGTACACACTGGTCAACACACGAGTTCTACTTATGACTAGTATCATCTTTATACGACTCTTACCCCCTACTCGTAATATAGACAGAATCTTAGGAAGACTATCCTGATAAACCTACAACTTCCTTCATAAGACTTGTATGATGATCTTAGGAATATTACGGGTTAAGTCGTACGTTCAACAAAATTTCCACTATTCCACACTGTCTTGGATACAATTTACCTTATACGACTCAAATAGAGTGTGTCTGACTCAAAGAAGAAGTTGTATGATGCAAAGAAACTTTCAGACATGAGGTATTAAAATATCCCCCGTTGGAAACATTCACCCTTGAATGTGATTCATCTACGATTGGTATTACGATAATAATCAATATCTCCACACTAAATTTACAAAACAATCTTACCGCTACCACAAGGATCCAGTTTATCACAACTTACAATATGATATAAGGGCACTTAAACAGACTTAAGAAGAAGGAATTTACTGGAAATAACACATTACCTTAGGTAAGAACTAAACTGGAGGAATACAGATGTGGATACTTGGTCATCATGTATGCTTCAACAAGTTTCCCTTTCAACTAATTGGTTTTTTCAAAGAATTTTTACAGACGCTACTTTGTATTTCCTAAGACTTCAGACCTGCCTATCAAGTATCTCAACAGGAATCTCCTCTTAGGAAAAGTTATCTTTGACCCCAATAATTTCTAGGAGAACTACTAAGGATAGATTTCCAATACACTTCTTAAGCATTGATACATGGAACACTAGGTGAACTACAACTAAATCTGATGGAAGATTCAATTTGTAATCAACCTCTCCTACACCCTTCACTATCTCATAGGAACTAATAAATTGCGAACTCAACTTTCTTCTCTTTCCAAATCTCTACCCTTGCCATTAGAATAGAACCTTAAATTTAGTAATTACTAAACTTTATACAAATTGAAAAAAAAGTTCAACCTAGGATAGCCCATAGTTTCTAGGAATTTAGGATACGATCATCCACATTCCCTTCTCAGTGCTAAATACGACTCCCAGAATACTTAAATGCTCATACTTTAAGAAATCCACCATAAAATAGCATAAGGGTTTATGGGATGAAAACCAGTTATGATTCTCTTTACATTAAATCAAATCAAGATGAACAGTTGAGGATTTCATATCTTATCTTAGGATCAAAATATAAGCCATTGCTTTAAATCTTGTTGTAAAACTTGTTAATCGAGCTTAAGAGTATAATCTTCATATAAACCCAATATTTGACTTAGGACTTAGAATATAGGCTTTAATTTATAGAAAATGATGACAATACTTCATGCTTAATAATTAACTTTTAATACTTCAAGAATTCCCATCAGAATAAGGAAATTTAAATCACAATATGAATCTTATAAGTCAAAACACAAATATAATATAATCTTATGCACTTAAAGCATTTAATCTCATGGTAATATCA
This sequence comes from Capsicum annuum, assembly GCF_002878395.1. Classification (NCBI taxonomy): domain Eukaryota; kingdom Viridiplantae; phylum Streptophyta; class Magnoliopsida; order Solanales; family Solanaceae; genus Capsicum; species Capsicum annuum. The sequence continues at coordinate 99,337,940 of NC_061122.1, read as the reverse complement.
TGATTCAAGAATATGGCTATCTAGGTATGAACCCTTGTTCAATCTTAAAACCATGTACATTGGGCATAAGGATGAAAGAATAACCTTATTCATGAACCCCATATACCTAATGTTTCTTGACTTATGAAGAGATTCTTCAATCTTTGGACTTGAAGGATGAATTTGTGATAGAAGCCCTAATCTTGAAGATATAGAAGATAAGTGGATGTAACCGTTATTGTTTGATTGAGGAATAAAGGAAAAAACACCTCTTTTAGGGTTATAGATCATGGGTTTAAGTGATAAGGGAGGAAAAGACCAAAAAGCCCTCAGCTAAATTTTACAGAAATTGTTCGTAAGTCCTTACGAGTAAACCATATGACTCTTATAGAAAGGTATGAGTAGTCTTCATCAATTTGTAGGCTAGACAGGATCTAAGGGGGTACACACTAATCAACATATGAGTTCTACTTATGACTAGTATCATCATTGTATGACTTTATCCCCCTACTCATAGCTTAGACAAAATCTTAGGAAGACTATATAGATAAACCTATGACTTTCTTCATACGACTCGTATAATGATCTTATGACTCTTAGGGGTTGAGTCATACCTTCAACAGAATGTCCACCATGCCACACTGTCTTGGATACCATTTATCTTATATGACTTATATGGAGTGTGTATGACTCAAGGAAGAATCCGTATGATGCAAAAAAATTGTAGACACGAGGTATTACACTATTAACATTAGGGACACATAACCTAACTTGGTATCTCAAGATACCATTGTGACCAATCTCAAAAGCCATCACATTTTGATGGCATACATAATTCTTAATTAGGATCAAAATCAAATTCAAAACATACTTCTCTTTCACCTTAGCACCAAGGGATGACTTCTCCACCTGTTACACTATCAAACCTCCATCCTCATAGTTGAAGAGATGAACTCCAGGATTTGCGAACCAATGAATATCCTTCTCTAACTCTTGCTTCTCCTCATTCACATGAGATAAGTTTCCCAAGGATAACCTTCTAAGAGTATCAGGAACAATGTCAGCTTTACCTTAATGATAATAGAGACTCATATCATAGTCCATGAGCAACTCAAGCCATCTTCTTTGCCTGAGATTCAACTCCTTCTTGGTGAAAACATATTGCAAACTCTTATTATCTGAATAGACGTCAACATGAACCCCACATAGATAACGGTGCCAAATCTTCAAGGAAAAGACAACAACCAACAGTTTTAAGTCATGTACCAATTAATTCTTCTCATGAACTTTTAGCTACCTAGAAACATGTGCAACAACTTTACCATGCTGCAACAAAACACAATCCAGTCCCACATGGGACGCATTACAATAAAGCATAAAACCCTCAGCAGCCTCAAGTAGTGTCAGAACTAGAGTCAAAGTCAACCTATCCCTTAACTTCTCAAAACTACCCTTACAAGCATAAGACCAAACTAACTTTACCTTTTTCTTAGTAAACTTAGTCAATAGGGAAGAAATAGAAGAGAAACTTTCCACCAACCTTGTAGTATATCCAACTAAACCAAAGATGCTCTGACTGTCGGTAGGAGTCATGGGTTTAGGCCACTTCTTAACTTTCTCAACTTTTTATGGATCCACCATGATTTCCTAACTAGATACAACATGACCTAAATAGGTCACAATATTCAACCAGAACTTATACTTAAAAAATTTAGTATATAATCACTGCTCCTAATGGGTCTGCAACACTACTCAGAGATGATCAGCATGATTTGCCTCACTCTTAAAATAAACTAGGATGTCATTAATACACACGATGATGAATAAGTCCAGAATTTGATATTGTTTATGAGATCTATAAATGCCATTGGGGTATTAATCAAACTAAATAACATGACCATAAACTTGTAATAGCCACACTGGGCAAGAAAAGTTATCTTAGGGATATCTACCTACCTAACTGTCTGCTGATGATAGCCCAATTGAAGATCAATCTTAGAAAAGTACTTAGCACCCTGTAGCTAGTAAAATATGTCATCAATCCTAGGAAAAGAATAAATATTCTTTACCATTACCTTATTAAACTGGCGGTAATCTATACAGATTAAGAGGGACTTATCCTTCTTATGCATGAAGAGAACAGGATCACCCTATAGAAAAACACTAGGACGAATAAAGGGCCAGTTGAGTAGGTCTTTAAACTACTCCTTAAGTTCTTTCAACTCAACTAGAGCAATTCTAAAGGAAGGGATGTACATAGGACGAGTGTTTGGAATAATATCAATCCTGAAATTGATCTCCCTATCAGGACAAATGCAAAAAAGGTCATCGGGGAATACTTCAGGAAACTCGCATACCACCATAACAGATTGCAAAGGAGGACCCTTAAAACTAGAATCTTTAACATACAGTAAATGGTATAGACACCCCTTGAATATCAACCTCCGATCTCTAAGATACAAAATGAAATTTCCCTTAGGCACTAAGTAATTGCCTTCCCACTCAATCACTGATTCATTTGGAAATTAGAAACTGACCATTCCTAAAGTCAAGAGATGCATAACATGAGTGCAACCAATCCATCCCAAATATCATATCAACATTTAATATGTAAAACTTTATTAGATCAACTAAAGTCTCCATACCATGAATAGATACCATACAACCCCTATAGACTCTTCTATCCACAGTAAAGTTACCCACTTGGGTAAACAAAAAAAGCGATCCAAAATATACTCCGGACTAAAACTAAAGTGAATAGCCATATAAAGGTTCACATAAGAAAAGGTAGGCACCAGATCAAGAAGATAATATACATCATGGGAAAAGAGTTGAAACATACTAAAGATAATATTTGGAGATGCCTTCGATTCCTAGCGAATGGGAAGAGAATAAAGGTGATTCCAACCTGTTCCTGAGCCAAAAGTAGCACCCTTTGGTATAGGAGCTGAAGTGGTAATCATAACTTGATTAGACCTAGTAGCAACCTGAATTGATGGACAATTTGTTATGGGTGTCACAAATGACCACACTTAAAGAATTATTCCTCTTTTCCTTACAAAATCCATGATACAACTGCCCATAGAGTTGGCAAGGTGGATAAGACGGGGATGAATAAGCAACACTAGCCTGAGACTGGGCATCTTGTGCCCTAAATCCACTATTACTGTGAAATAACCATCACCAAATGACTTAGGATATGTAGCACTAGCTGTATAATAAGAACCAAATTTTCCATACTTTTTCATAGACCATTTCTTAGCATCTTTACCACTCTGCTACTAACCTCTACTCTGATTCGAGCATCAAAATTTTGTACTCTACCTCTCCCTAATTTTTGCCTTCTTCTTGTTTTCCTCTTTGACCTATTACATATACACAACAACTTAAGAGATATCCATATCTTTTTTGAACAAGGTTACCTTTCTCTTAAAAATCAGATTGCGAGATAACCCAAAAGCAAATTTCCTCATTCTAGCTTTCATGAAAGATACTAGCTCAAGAGCATTAAAAGATAACTGGTGAAACTTTAGGGCATGCTCTTACATAGGTATACTGCCTTGCCTTGAATTGACAAACTCCTTGATCATTTTTTCCCTCAACTCCTAGAGAAAGAAATAATTCAAAAAAAAACCCAAGAAATCATCCTATAGTGCCAACTCTGCATCATCACCCCTATACAAACCCCACTCTTTATTCCGCTGATGCGATATCTATGACCTAGTAGGCAACAAATTATATACCCTTAGACCTAAATGCATATATAACTTGAAAGATCTTCTCTATCTTATCGATGAATCATTTAGGATCCTCCTTAACCGTAGAGACAGATAAGTTCAAAGTATTGAGCCTCATAAAGTGCCTGACTAGAGTAACTTTAAAAGAACTCACAAAAGTACTAGTAGGACCAAACAAACGTGATTTAGATGCCACTAATTGGATCATAGATTAATATATCAATTAAATTCAATATTAAAAATGTCTCCTTAAGGAGGTGGGGTGATCATGCTTACCTATAACATAGTTTTGATATAGGACAACCATTTTTAATAAAGCTCAACTCACGTTGAGGTCAAATCCTTGGAGAGTGATTCTAGTCTTCAAAACCTATAGGTGTTGATAGAATCTAAATATATGCCTCTAGTGTAAATAGAATAAAATGCAAGAATTAAAATAGTGGGATTAGTTTGGACAGTTTTTGATCAAAATCAAATCAAACTACCAACTTAAAGTGACGATTATGGTTAAGATTTCAGTATGGGATAAATCTTGGGATTATGTCTTCCCAAGGGCATATAATGTATGGGTTCATGATAGATTAGTAAAAATTCTACTAATCAACTACATGGGTAGGCTAGGTTAGGAGTTCTTACTGCTAATATTTCAACCAAACCTCAAGATTATCCCCCATGGATCCTTTCAGATTCCTCATTGATGTAGCAAGCCAAATCACCTACTACCTTAATTGGTCTTCCCTATTTCTAGGAAGATCCACATAATATAGCTAATTCTCAATCCAAACTTATTACTAAGATAGTGAAAATAGAACAAACTACACCTACTATTGTTCACTGTTGCCTTGTTACCCTTATCCCTCTTGCAAGGATGATATAGGATCCAAAGTTCACTCATACTCCACTTTCAAGGATGATGTGAACTTTTAAGAATTTGGGGTTTTCACCCATAAATCCTAATTAAATCAAGAAACCATTAGTGAAACTCACAATCAATGAACAAGAATCTACACTAATAAATCACAACCCACACATATTTGCACCGTATTTCAATAGATTTCCAAGATAAATTGTTTATCTACTCATGAAGTTAGGGAAAAGAAATATACTAAATTGATTGTTCAATACTTCCATTGAAATTGCACTCAAGAGTAACCCAACATACAACTTCAATTATAATAAAAAATGATTGAGAAATTAACCACACTAATTTTTCCCTATTTGTTAGGGTTTACAAAGTCTCTAATTTGAATTTGCAATGTTGATACTCCCAAATAAGAAAGAATTTTTGCCTTATAACAGATTTGGGGTTGGTTATATACAATTACACAATATCCCCTGGGCATAAACCTGCGATACAGTAATCACAGCCACCGCGAATTCCATAAGATTATCGTGATCGTGGGTAGTTAGCCAAGTATGACTGGATGCGATCGCGGCCCTCAAACTGCGATCACAGTAACTTCGATCAGTTCCTTCTTTGAGTCTTCAAACTTTTGCACTTATCTTCTCTTGTTGATCCCTTTGAAGCTCAATTTCACTTCTTTTCTTCTCATCACCTGTATACCTACAAAATATGGTGATCAGTGCATTCAACTAACAAAGTTTTCTTTTTTCTTGGTTGATAGAAAAATTTAATTCCAACCAGAATATTTGCGATACAATTTTCCATGTCACTACTAACTATTAAAATTCCAAATTCCACTACATTTAATTGGTAATATATCTTTCCATTTGCTCTGTTGTGGCTTTTCATATGATTTGAAGGGAGATATCTTTAACTAGTTGTATGTTATTCTTGCCTTGAGTTTTGAATTTGCATGCATTCCTTTCCATCTAGATTTGATAAATTATATTAGCAAACAAACATATGAGGACCTGTGGCCTTACTTTTGAAGTGTGGATACCAGTAGTCAGCCATGTAATTTTAGCTATCCAAGATTGGATTTGTTTGTTAAAATGCAGCCATTTCAGCAAGGTGCTCCAGATGTGTTCAGTGTACTTGCATTTAAAAAATAGATGCTGAAATATTTCTTTAGTTCCTAAACAATATAGGACACAACCGGCAGTTACATTGATGCCCCATTTCTCAAGTCTTTCAACTATTGTTAACCTCTTATGCAGAGCCAACCATATTATGAACTAGTGTCTTGGGATGGTTCTTGGTGATTGCACCAAGTTTCTCCATACTATCCTAGGATGTTGTGGAAGCATTGAGGAGTATAATTTCTTGATACTAAACTTTGATCCCACTGTGAATTATGCTTGATGTTGTATTGGGTTGCCAGGTGGGAGTCCTTGCTTTGCATCAACTATTTTCCTTACATGCCATCATGCTTGTTTAGGTGTGCTCACTGACTCCAGTTCCTTGCCTTTGATATAGAAGCTATGAATCACTAGAACCAGAAGGTGTCTTTCTTATTTGATAATGCCCATAACAGTTTGCATATAACAACTTTATTCCATCTCTCAAACTCCATTATATTCAGCTCTACAATAGCTCTTGGTAAGCACATGGTTTCCCAAGAGACTAGAGACTTTTTTGAGTTTTTAACACCACCGGTCTAGAGGAACACCCTGCAAATATGTGTAACCATGGAGATGACATCTTTTGGCAGTAAGAACACTTGTGCCTAGTATGTTTGCATTTAAAAAAGCACACTTTTGATCATCTGGAGTCTACCACGATAGTAGAAGAGCTTAGCAGTCCAATATTTATCTCTTGCTAATATTTTCTTAACTAGAGGTATAAACTATTTAATAGTCAATTTCCTAGATGAGATTGGTACCCCCAAATACTTAAAGGGCATTTCCCCCAAGGTGAATTGCTTATCCCTCAGGATCTATTATTTGAATTCACTACTTACCCCTGCTACATAAAATGAGGTTTTCTCTAAATTGGCTTTAAGCCCCGAGAGAAAAGAAAAGTGCTTAAAATTCTCCAATATCAATTTGATGGACATTTGGTCTGCTCTGCAACACAATAATAAGTCATCCGCACAAAATATGTGAGCCAGTTGTAATTTGGCACATCTGGGATGAAAATTGAAGTTTAGATTGTGCCTCAACTATTTCAGTGATCTGTTTAAATACTCATCACCAACACAAAAAGATAGGAGACATGGGGTCCCCTTGTCTGAGTCCCTTCTTAGCAGTAAATTTTTCAGTTAAGCTCCCATTTACAAGCACAGAATAACTAACAGTAGTTATAGAAGTCATTATCCAATCAATCATTTTTTGCAGGAAAGCCATATTCAACAAGGATAATCCTAAAAAATCACCACTCAACTAAGTCATAAGCTTTCCTAATATCTATTTTTATGAAACATCTTGGAGAAACATGTTTTTGGCCATACCCTTTAATTAGTTCGTGAGCCACTATTAAATTATCTAAAGTACTTATCCCCTCAATAAAAGCAGATTGTGAGTGACCCACTAAAATACCGTTAAATCATTGTAGTGTGTATGAATTTGGATGTCAATGAGTGGTAAATTTACCACTCATCAACACCCCAAACTTATATCTTTGCTTTCCCTTAAGCAACACTACTTCTTACTGAATGAAACAATGGATATTTAAGCCCATTTATACAACCAAAAAATCACAATGACTTCAAACTCGATTAACATCATAAGTAGCTTTCAAATAAGATAAAAGCTATTCCTATGATTCCCCTCAACATGAAATACAATCTCAAAGATACAAAGGACTTTCAAGAACTACAATACAACAATTACTAACTGTATAGAAGAGACTCCCTGTCAGTACAAACTCTACTATACTCCCTTGCCTTATTTTTTGGAAGATGATTATTTCACCAACCTCAATTAATATATACGCCTCCTCAATAGAAGTAAACACCAAAAACTAAATTATCTATTATGCAATAAGGGATTTCAGTACAAACACTCACTTTCACCAAGTCTACCTTAATGCTAACATGTACCTTACCATATGCATACTATTATTTTCAATTGCCACAATAATGAATACACTTGGTTGGTGATATAACAGTAATCTACAATAATGAGAACAAACACAAAAACTAAAAAAATGACAAAATTGAAAAACGGAAAGTAAAAGGATAAAAAGATAGACGATAGAAGGATAGATGGTTTATCATAATGAAATTGAAAGAAAACAACGGGTATATTAAACCTTTAATCCTTAGTTAATTAAACCAAACAAAGCACCTAATCTCTTACGTTGACCGTAAAAGAATCAAAACCCCTTACAACCACCATTTCTAGTCAAATATCAATAAAAAATTTTCCAAGCTCTCAATCACTCTCTTAAGAGTTTCATACATTCATCATCAATAACAAAAAAAAATAAGGGAATAAGCCTCTATCAAGTATTTATAATTTTCCAAAATATTACATAATTAGGTCCCAAAAGTGACCTAAATGCAAGTAAAGTCCCACTAGGGGTTGTTTTGACCAGCTTTTGAAATTCTAAAGTGGATCAATGGCAGATCCAAAAATGCCTGGGTAGAATGTCCCTTCCAAGGGATTTCGAGCCCCATTTTGCACTACTTCGACCTCGTTAAAGTCCTTTGACCCTCCTTACTAGTAATTTTCATCCATGTGGCATCTTTTAATAGCACTAAGGAGTCATCAAGAACCTTAAGATTTATATGTATCCCATCTAAATGTCCGGAGTCAATTTGGCTTGTATCATCCTCCCCTTCTTAAAAAGGATTTGACCTCGAATCCAAACCTTCCAAACCAAAAAAAGGAAAAAAAATACAACATCCTCATGACACGAGGGTTAGGGTTAGCACAAATAATCATAATATCACACCAGGGTTGCACATACTTAAGAAGAAACCAAGGATTATTTGCTTTATTTATGAAAAACATATTGAAAAGGTTACAAAAGAATTGACCATGATAAATATTAAGTGATAAGGAAACCACAAAGGTTATATGGCATCAACAAGCCAGGAAGGTAAGACTTCTTTAATATTAGGAGCCATTAGACATAATTGTTTCATTATTTCTTTAAGATACCACATAATAAATAGTACCACCAATGGTTCAACAATCCACAAGGGTTTTCTTGGTTCGAAGATATGAATAACGCATAAAGTATTATTATTCAACTAAGTGGACAAACCAACTATTTCCTATCTCCCAATAAGAAAATTCCAAGATTATTATGGATATCATCATAGGCAAGGCAGTAGTATAAAAAGGAATCAAGCATAAATTCATCATCCAAGGTGCTATTATTTATAAGAATACCATTAGGATAAAAAATTTTAGCACATAATACATGCAAAGATGAAATCAAAACATTTAAGCACAAAGAATATTTTCCTTCCAAACAACTTTCTTTGAGAAAGGGATCACCAATTCTGCACAAGTGGTGAAGACAGGTATCGCATAAATGGGGTTAAACAAAAGTGATTTTAAGAGAAGAATCATTATTTGACCTACAAGTAATGAAACCTTAGTCAAGATTGGAAAAACACCATGGTGAAATCTGTTGGATCTTTTTATTGCTCCCCTTTTTTAAAGAGCTATAAGTTTGTTGGATATCTTCTTACACAATATGGGTCCATTAAGTGGATTATGTATCCCCAAGGAATACTTTCTATCATAGGGAAGGATATAAACATCGTAATTCAAAATTTGCTTGTCATGTAGACCAAGCACTAAATCGGGTGTATAATACTTACAATATCAAAATTTGTCACTGGAGTCAAAAGGATAGAGTGTCCATAGAAAAGGGTCTAGACTATGCTTTTTCCCCCCAAAAGGTATCACCAAAACAATAGGACATACTCTCTACATTATAATAAGAATCTTCAAAAGAAAATAGAGAGTAAAGAAATATGTCATGAAATTAGATTTCATCTAAGGTGTACTCAAGAACATGCTCAATATGATTCGCAAGATCATTATAAAGGGTATTTTCAAGAATTGGAACTCTTAAGGAAGAGTAAGCAATAAGAACACAAAGATCACCTTTCAATACTTCATATTCCTTAACCTTTAGAGTACTCCCATCTTCTAATATGAGATTTCAATTTCTAAAAGGAATTTTATCACATAATAGTGGCTTGTTAAATAGAATATAGCCATCAAGATAAGATACATGATCAACATTATCCACACTACAAGGTAATTCACTAGGAGTGATTTCATCATCTTCAAACAAAATATTGTACTTAAAGAGAGAAGGAGAATTCCATGAAGAGAAATTAGAACATGCAAGTTCACTCTCTAAAAGACAACTATCAAGTGTCAAAGATGTGTAAAATACATGGTTATCCCTATGAGAAAATAAAACAATAGGTTCTTCACTAAGTGACATGATCAAAGGGTCACTCCTATTCGTTGGATTAATATTTTCAACATTATCACTCACTTGATATTCATTAATCTGATCTCACACATCCTCAAGTGGTGGACTATTTTAACATACAAGTTGATAAAAACAAATTTCACAAGATAATGTGCAATCATTCATTATAATGGCTTCAACACTAGGTTAACACAAATTGATCTTACAAGAAGACTCAATTCATTCATGAATAGGATCAACTAGTGTATCCACACTCACAATATGTAAATCATAATTAAGAGGCAAAGAATTATGAGACTCATACATAGGTAACCTACTACTCACACTCAATGGCCTACTAGCCACACAATCTTCATTCATATGTACTAAGGTGTTAGAGTTAGCTATCTTACATTGTAGTTCATGAGAGTATTCTTCTTTACCATGGTGTAAAGGTCCTCTACAAGCTTTGGAATATTTTAATATTTCCCTTGTCAAATCTTAATGGGACATCTTCTCTTTTTGTAGGTGTTCTCCTTCACATGCCATGTTGGTACCTACATGCATGTCCTTGATAAAAGAAGGACAAACAATATTATCTCAGTTTGGTGGAAACCCCCTCACTAAACACCTCACAACCTCTCTTTTTTTCTCTCTTAGTTTGCCACCTTGCACTCCCTTACTTCTCCAAATCTTTCGTCTTTCAATTTTTTTAGGTTTGGCATAAGTGGTAATATCTCATTAATATTTTGGAAGAATGGATGGAAAGAGATAATTTCCCTATTGGTTCTTGAAATTCATAGGATAGTTTTGTATATTTGGAACCTTATGTAGTGCAAACCAATTTTCACCCAAGCATAATTTCCATATTCAAAAGAGAAGATGTCACACCACACCTCCTCATAGTTCCCACATTGAGTAAAGAAAATGTTCACTCTCTCAAAAACCCGATACCTATCGAAGAAGTATGGAACAAATAAATGCTCTCGAGGTATCCCTAGATGGTCAACCATAGGTGAAATGATGTAGTTTCTATAAGACCAATTATCTAGCAAAAGGAGGCATCCCAGAACCCCATAAATGCTGGCCCTTTTGAAGAGAATATTTCTTCTTGGATCAACATTACAAAGCATTGTATACCCCATTGGTACATGGGCATTCCTCATGAGTTCTTTCAAGGAACTCCATGTTTGGTAAGACTTTAGTTTGATATCCCACCATAATGATGTCATACCTTAGATATTTTAAGGGAACAATAGCTCTTTCTAACTCGCTCATATCATAATTCATGAAGATCTTTTAACACTCCCATTCCCAATCAAGATATTATTCGGGACCCAATACTCTTATAAAAATAGGGAAAGTATGATGATCTTCACTTCTACTATACCCTCTATATCTAACTTGGTTCCAATTTCTATATGTTTAGGCATTATGATAAGAATAGTAATATGTAGTACCCCTAGGCTTTAGAGGTGCACACTCTTTTATCCCCATGGAGCAACCTGTACTATTGTTAGCATGACCATTTACATCAATTCAACCTTGATAAGAAGTACTATAATATAAGTAATATGAAACTTCACAATCCTCACATACAGTCTCCCTATGATCCTTATAATATTTGTAAATAAATAACTTATACCTTAGACCACCTCTAGGCTCAGAGTGGGAAATTTAATACTCCTTACATGGCCCATCATCCTCATAAAAACCATAATAAGGATCTTCATCATCTCCATACTCACTATATGAACTAGGATCACCATTCATCTCACATTTTCCTTTGGAATAGTATCCCTCATTTTCATTCAATTCTTAATCATGCCTATATTCGTAGATCCCAAAATCTCCATCTTCTTTGTACCCATAACTATCTTCACCGCAATCACAGTCTCATATGTCATAGTCACAATTATCTGAGGCTATCAAAGAAATACTTCCGTATTTTACCCAATACATAAAAAATGAACAAAAGAGATTTACAGTAAAGCTCCTCACCAACATTCGTATGAATCTTAACTTTGTGGTTATCATAATTGAAGCGGGGAATGTTTAAAGTTGCTTATACTCCAGTGGTCAATAAGGTGTCAATCTCTACTTGCGTCCAAAGTGGATTCTTGTTTGAAAAACTCAAAGAAATAAAAATGCTTAAATATTTGAATTAAGAAATAACAAATAAATAAAAATGAGAAAAACTTGAAAGAAATTAGATGATGAATGAAATAGGACACAGGAACTCATCAGCAAAATTAGTAGGTGAATTACTAGTTGTTGATAGTTGTAAGAATCAAGAGTTGAATTTAGGAATCAAGAAATGAAACTATGAAGTCAAAAATGAGAAAATTTGAGTTTAGATGTGTTAGAATGCATTTAAAACTTGATTGGATGTTGGGAAGGCTTGAGATGTCTTAAAGATGTCTTACACACCTTAGGCGCACCTTAAAGGCAAGTCCATCGCATGAGAAAGATGCCTTGACCTGCTGGAGCACCTTAGGTACATGTCAAACACCTATTGGGTGCAGGTCAGTAACTTAGCTACTGTAATGCCCCAAAATCTGCTTCTCGAAATGTCATATGGTGCTCTGAACTATACTGATTACATCAATCTAATAAAATAAATACTAAAAGGCCTAAATACGACTTCTAAAATCTAAGATTGAATCTAGTATTCCAACAAGCCTCTACTAACTGAATCTAGAGAGCCACTGGGACAGGCTCTTGCTCACTTAGACTATCTGAAAAGAGTAATGAAAATATTTACTAAAAACTGGAAATCGGAATATTTAAGTCCGCCACTAAGAGGACTCACCAACTGCAGGGATGTAGATGAGATGCTGGAAAATCACTCTCACTGCTGAGACTGAGCACCTGAACATACATTATGAGACAATGTAGCACAAAGATGTATATGTAGATCAATACTTTGATGATGTACTGAGTGTATGGGGGTGCATGTAATATGTAAACAATATAATCACAGTTTATAGAAAACATTTTGTATGCTAAATGTAAATGACTCACTTAAGCTTGAGTAATATGAAATCTGAAAGTCAAATCATGAATAATAAACATCCAATCTAAATCTTGTGAGCCATTACACTTAGTTCTGAAATCTGTATTCTGTTCTTATTCTCAAATCATGAAGGCTGAATAAAGTTTGAAACTAAATATTCATGTCTTAAGACATCAAATCAATTAAACTATTTTAAGAGTAGGGGACATCTGTTCGGGAGGTTCTTCTAACCGATACACACCATGTGAGAATTCATGGAGTCCCACAACTGGCCCCTGTTAGGTAGGGCTGAACTACCCTTGCCTTCAGAATAGAACAATCTAATCTAATTGATCACAATTTGAGTCATCCCCATAGAAGTGGGAATAATGAGAAAATCTATACCTACGAGACACGTAGTTCTGGGGTATGAAATCATAGTAACTTACCCATCTCGGTGCCAATTACTACTCCCATTCTTATGCTCAAAATCTTAAGAAATCCACTTCAAAAATAGCACAAAGGTTTACAGAAAGCCAATTATACTTTGCTTTTCTTTAAATCTCAAGTCTTCTAAAATAAAGTGGATTCTTTATCTAAAATCAGAAAATAATCTAGCCATGGGGTTCTTAAACCACAAACAATTTTGAAACAACAATCTTTAAATGAGGTTTAGTGACCCTAACATCAATCTCATGTTAAAACATCTCAAAATTCATACTTGATAAAGTAAACTTTGATATATCATCTTAAAATTAAGAAATTTCAATAATATGCATAGAAATATAAGCATAATCATGTGATTCAACTTTTAAATCATGGGAAATCTCAAAATCTTGCAAATAATGATAATGGGTATAAACCTTAACTTTAAATTCATGAGAAATCATATAAATTGCAATAAATTTGTAATAAAAACAAAGTTTTGGGCACAAGGATGAAAGATTTATCCTTGTTCTAACCCCACATACCTTAATTGATGAACTAGATGCTAAGACTTGAATCTTGGATCTCTATAGATACTTTGGAGATTAATTCTTAATGCTCTTGTATTGGGAATCCTCAATCTTGAATTAGATTGGAGAATTAAAGGAGGAATTTGGGTTTTCTTGGAGAGGAAGTATGAGCCTTTGGGTTTTGATTGAGAGAGAATGATTAATGTAGCATAAAGTTCTTTGAAATTTGATAAATCCTATGTTTTTGGATGGATTTGGGACTGGTCACTTTGCCAAAATACACATTTTAAACTCATAAACGGAACTAGAAAAATTACCAAAATCCTGACTTTTGGCCTTGGCGTGTCGCGCCACTATTGCGCCAAGCCACTGGAAAATGCCAAATGGTAATATGCATGGTGGCGCAATGCGGTGGTATCGTGTTGGTACCTTCGATGGGACCTGCTACAATGGTGTGATGCACCAATATTATAGACCTTCTCTAGAATCAGATAATTAGCGATTTGGCCCTCTCCACGATGCACCTATATTTCGGAGGGCCACTAGAAATTACCAAATGTGAATTTGCTCATCTTTGCGACACGCTAAAGGCCCAAGTAGCACACTTCTAACTTAAAAGTGCCATAACTCCTTCACCAAGCGTCAGAATTGGACAAATTTGGTATCAATGGAAAACTTAATCAATTTCCCACACCATGAAAATTCTAAATTCAAAGAATTCCACATGATATAATTATCATCTATTTTGGAAGCTATTCTTTAAAATTCTAGGGACAGATTTTAGCTAGAAAAAGTATGGGGTATTATAATATCTCCCTCTTGGAAACATTCGTCCTCAAATGTTACTAGTTAAGCTGAACTTTATAAGGAATCTGAGAATGTAAGATCGCATGCACAACTAAAATACACTGAATAACTAAATTTAAATCATTCTCAGCTCTTGAGTAGTTCTGTGAGTGCATGAACTTACATAAGGACAACTATACAGCTGAATATATGATTAGAAAAGAACTGAATCAAGGAAGAGTATTATCTTCAGCTAGATCTGAGTTTATGGACAAGAGGTGAGGGTACATGGCTCAAATATCTGCTTCTGCTTCCTTAGTGGTGCCCTCAAACGACGAATTCTGTCAGAAAATTTTGACCAAGGGAACTTCTTTTTTCCTTAGTCTAAGAATCTTATGATCTAAGATCACAACTGCTATCTCTTCGTATGAAAGGCTTTTCTGAATGTCTGAGGTGTTTAAAGGGAATACAATGGTGGAGTCATCGTTGAATTTCTTAAGCATAGAGAGGTAGAATACAAGATGACGACTGACAAGTCTACAGGTAACTCAAGCTTATAAGCTACTTTCCCAAAACAACTCTAAATGCTAAAAGGGACAACATACCGGTAACTAAGCTTCCTCTTCTTACAAAATCTCTTCACCCCTTTCATGGGTTAAATCTTTAGATACATTAAATATCCAACCTTAAACTCAATCTCTCTTAAACTCAATCTCTCTTATTCTCACATTTGTGTAAGATTTCTAGTAACTCTGGCTATTTTCAATCTTTCTCTAATTAGCTTAAATTTCTCCATAGATTCATACACTGCATTGGGCCTAAGAAAGGTTGCCTCACCACCTCAAACTAACCTATGGGTGATCTAAATCTCCTCTAATAAATAGCCTCAAATGGAGCCATTCAAATACTAGCATGGTAACGTTGTTATAAGTGAGCTTAATCAAGAGCACACACCCTCCACATATCTTCTAGAGTTTGGATGGTTCTCTCTGCTTGACCATCTGTCTGCAGGTGAAAAGCTAAACTAAGATAGATTTAGGTACCAAGACCCTTCTGGAAGGCTCTTCCAAATTGGGATGTGAACTTAGTACATCTATCTAAAATGATAGATAAGGGAACTCCATGCAATTCGACAAATTCTTGGATGTACAACTTATCATAATCTTCAGCTGTATAGGACGTGTGAACTGGAAAGAAATGCACTGACTTTGTCAATCTGTATGGAATAACCCAAATCGAGTCATGATGATGATACGATTGGGGAAAACTAGTCCCAAAATCCATATTCATCTCAACCCATTTCCTGGTAGGGATACCAAACTCTTGCAATGTACCACCCAATCTTTTGTGCTCTACCTTAACCTGTTGACAAGTTGCACATTTAGCTATGAACTACACTATATCTTTCTTCATACCATTCCACTAATAGATTTCCTACAAGTTGGGATACATCTTGGTAGCACCTAGATTGATAGAATAATGTAATCCATGCGCTTCATCCATAATTCTCCATCTCAAATCATCAACACAAGGAACATAATCTATTCTGGTATCTTAGCACAACATCTCCCCCTTGGGAGATCTTTAACTGACTCTTTCAGTTTGACCAAACTAGAATCCATATCTTGTTTCACTTTCACTTCTGAAACTAGGGAAGATTCAAAACTACTCTGAACCCAAACTTCCCTTCAGCTGAATCAACCAACCTAACACCCAATCTAGCCAAATGATTAACTTCTCGAGCTAACTCTTTCTTCTCATTCTCCAAATGAGAAACACTGTCGATAGATAACCTACTAAGGGAGTCAGCCACTACATTGGCCTTGCACCGATGATATAATATACTCATATCATAATCCTTCAATAACTCCAAACACCTTCTATAATGGAGATTCAACTCTCTAAGTAAACATATACTACAAACTTTTGTGGTCCGTGAGCACATCAACATATACATCATACAAATTATGCCTCCATATTTTCAAAGTAAACACTACAGAAGCTAATTCCAGGAAATGGGTTGGGTAATTCTTTTCATAAGGATTCAACTATATAGAGAAATAGGATATGACCTTACCTCTCTTCATCAACATATAACCCAAACCAACTCTAGAGGTATCACAATAACCAAGAAAGCCATCTGTACCATCAGGTAATGCTAGAACTAGGGCTGAAATGAGTCATATTTTAAACTCTTGAAAACTCTTCTCGCAGGAATCTGACCACAAGAACTTAACTTTCTTTTGGGTCTATCTAGATATCAGGGATGCAATAGATGAGAAAACTTTAACAAAAAAAAATGGTAGTAACCAGCTATACCAAGAAACTACTAATGTCTGATGGAGAGATAAGTCTAAGCTAATTTCTTACGGCTTCTATCTTTTGGGGATCGACTCTAATGACATCAGCGTAAATAATATTTCTAGAAAGGCTACTGATCTTAGCCAAAATTCATACTTTATCAATTTGGCAAACAATTGATGATCTCTAAGAGTTTGCAAGACAGTTCTAAGATAATCTACATGGTCATCCTCACTATGGGAGTATACCAGGATATCATCTATGAATACTATGACAAACATGTCTAGATACTATTTGAATACTCGATTCATTAGTTCCATGAAAGCTGCTGGTGCATCGGTTAACCCAAAAGACATGACTAAAAACTCAAAATAACTATATCGGATTCTAAAAGATGTGTTTGGAATATCACACTCCCTTACTTTAAGTTGATGATAGTCAGATCTAAGGTCTATCTTTGAGAAATAACTGGCACCTTGTAATTGATCAAACAGGTCATCAATTCTAGGAAGAGGATATTTGTTCTTGACTATCAACTTATTTTGTTTATGATAGTCAATGCACATATGCAAAGAACCATTTTTCTTTCTGATGAATAGGAAGAGAGTGCCCTATGGAGAAATACTAAGCCTTATGAAACCTTTATCTAAAAGATCTTTGAGTTGCTCTTTCAACTCTTTATTCTTTGCAGGAGCTATACAATATGGTGGAATAGAAATAAGTTGAGTTTTTGGAAGAAGGTCACTACCTAATATTATCTCTCTATCGGGAGGTACCCCTGGGAGATCATCTAGAAAGACATCATGAAACCCACTTACTACATTAATGGACTAAACTATTGGAGTCTCAGACTTTGTGTCTTTAACTTGAACTAGATGGTAAATTCAACCTTTGGAAATAAACCTTCTGGCCTTAAGATAAGTTATGAAGTGACTCTTGGGAGATACTAAATTACCTGCCCACTCAAAGACTGTCTTATCTAGAAACTAACACTTCACCACTCAGGTGCGACAATCTATAGAAGCATAACAGGAATGGATCCAATCCATACCAAGAATAAGATCAAAATCAATGATGTCTAACTCTATCAAGTATGCTAGCATGACTCTATGAAGGACTGTGATAGGATACTTCTTGTACATTTTCTTAGAAACAACTGACCCACCTAATGGAGTAGTAACAAAGAAAGGCTTAGGAAACTCTTTAGATTTTATCTCAAAATTCCCAGCAACTAATAGGGTGACATAAGGGAAACTAGACCCAGTCTCTAACAACACATGAATATCAAAATGAAAGACATAAAGCATACTGGTAATAATATCAGGATAATCCTCCTGCTCCTGGTGGAATTGTAAGGCATAGAACTGATTTTGGCACTGACCGCCACCGGTACTAGATGAAGAGCCTTGAGGAGGGGCTAGACAACCTATAGGAAGTGGTGTACTATTAGCCTGATTCTAGGGATGTGCATCTCCATTTCCCTATCTAGCATATGGTCATTACTTGATTTCGTTACCCTCCTGGCCAAAACCATAACAATCTTCCTGACTCCACAAATATTTACCTCCAGAATTCTTACCATCATTTGGACATAAAAGATTATTAGGCTTCCCACTCATACTATTCTCAAATATGGACATAGAAAACTTAACCCACTATTCCAGTCTATTTTTGGGTGTGAGAGCACTAGCTAAAGAAGGTGCAGGCATAGATGAATGATTTTGAAACTGGAAGTGATTTCCTCCTCCAGACTTATTCTGACCATGATAAAACTGTCCTAGTCTACCCTTCTAATTTACTCTCTCTATTTCTTTCATCTTGTGTTCCTCAATCTGCTAAGCATGCATCATAATTTTAGATAGATATATGTCTCTTATTAATCATAGCAGTCCTACACTCCTTAACTACCAATCTAGACACACCGGTCACAAACTTTCTCATGCTTGACCTAGGGTCAGCCATCTGATCAGGGGCATACTTAGACAACTAGTTGAACATGAGGCAATAATCCTTCACTATCATAGAGACCTGCCTCAAGTTCATGAACTCTTCTATCTTATCTTCCCTAATCTCAAGTAGGAAGAATTTGTTTAAGAATGCATCCTAAAAAATCTACCAAGTCATAAGAGCTACATTCTCTCCTCTACTCTTCTTCCACATCACCAACCAATCATAAGAAATATCCTTCATCCTATAGGATGCCAATTCTACACTCTCCTCTTTAGAAACAAGCATAATTCGGGTGGCCTTCTTCACCTTCTCCAGATAAATCTATGGGTCCTCTCTTGCCTTAGACCCAAAGAATTTTGGCGGGTTCATTCTCATAAAATCTGTGATTCTAGCTGAGGCTAAGTCCCTACCTTAGTGACGTAGGGATGCATCCTGATGGTTACCCTAAATATTTGTTGTGACAGCTTGGGCTAGCACCTGAAATTAGATATAGCTTTAAGCATAATGGATTATGAAAGAAAGACAATGTTTGCCTATAACGCTCAATATCCTCTTGCTAATAGTGTGGCCAACTTCACACTGATCATCAAGAATCTAAATAACATAGCTCGTCTAACTCCCTAGGACTCTCTAAACCTTAGGCTCTGATACAAAGTTTGTAATGCCCTAAAATCTGATTCTCAAAAAACCACATGTCGTTTCGAACTATAAGTAGTCTTGAGCTAACCCTGGCTGCTTTCTACTAGCTCTGAATCTCAAATATGAAAATATGAATATACGTTACTGATAATGTGGAAAAATATCTAAAAATTCTGAGTATATCTGAAAATACTAATCACATTAATCTAATAAAACAAATACTGAACGTTCTAAATATGACAGCTAAAATCTAAGACTAAATCTAGCAGTCCAACAAGCCTCTACTAACTGAATCTAGAGAGTAACTAGAATAGGCCCCTGCTAACTCATACTGTATGAAAAGCATAATAAAAACATTTACTAACAACTAGAAATCTGAATAGTTAAGTCCCCGAACTAAGAGGACTCACCAACTGTAGGGATGTAGATTAGATGCTCGAAAATCGCTCTCGCTGCTGAGGCAGAGCACTTGAACCTACATTATGAGACAATTTAGCACACAGACGTATATGTGGATCAGTACTTTTTTGATGTACTGAGTATATGGGGGTGTATCCAATGAGTAAACAATATCAGGACTGTTTATAGATAACATCATGCCTGCTAAATGTAAATAACTCACTTAAACTTGAGTAATCTAAATTCTGAAAGTGAAATCATGAATAATAAAATATGTAATCTAAATATTGTAAGCGATTACACTTAGTTCTGAAATCTATATTCTGTTCTTATTCGCAAATTATATAGCTTATTCTTCATGTCTTAAGACTTCAAATCAATTAAACTATTTTACGTGAAGGGGACATCTATTTGGGAGGTTCTTCTTACTGAAATACACTATGTAAGCATCCATGGAGTCCCACGACTAGCCCCTGTTAGGTAAGGCTGTTCTATCCATGGAGTCTTGGTGCTAAATACTACTACCATTATTCTGCTCAAAATCTTAAGAAATTTACTTCAAAAACAGTACAAAGGTTTACAGAAAGCCAAACAATGCTTTGCTTTTCTTTAAATCTCAAGTCTTCTGAAATAAATTTGACTCTTCATCTAAAATATGAAGATAATATAGTCATGGGGTGCTTATAGCACAAATAAACTTGAACCAATAATCTTTAAATGAGGTCTAGTGACCCAATCATCAATCTCATGTTAAAATATCTCAAAATTCATACTTGGTAATGTAAACATTCATAAATCATCTTAAAATCTGAAAATCTCAACAATATGCATAGAAATATAAATATAATCATGTGATTCAACTTTTAAAAATTAGGAAATCTCATAATCTTGCAAATAATGATAATCAGTATAAACCCTAACTTGAAATTCATGGGAAATCATATAAATTGCAGTAAATTTGTAATAAAACTAAAGTTTTGGGCACAATAATGGAAGACTTATCCTTGTTCAAACCCCACATACCTTAATTGATGAACTAGATGCTAATACGTGAATCTTGGATCTCTATAGATGCTTTGGCGATGAATTCTTAATGCTCTTGAATTGGAAATCCTTAATCTTAATTATCTTGCAGAATTAAAGGAGGAATTTGGGTTTTCTTGGCAAGGAAGTATGAGCCTTAAGGTTTTGATGGAGAGAGAATGATGAATGTATCATAAAGTGCTTTGAAATTTGATAAATCCTATGTTTTTGGATAGATTTAGGATTAGGTACTTTACCCAAATGCCCTTTTTTAAACTCATAAATGGAACAGGAAAAATGACCAAAATCTTGACTTTTGGCCTTGGCGCTATGCGCCACTACCACGCCAAACCACTGGAAAATGCCGCTTGGAAATTTGCATGGTGACGCAATGTGGTGGTCTCGTGTTGCCACCTTGGATGGGACATGGATCCTTGGTGTGACACGCCAATATTGTTGACCTTCGCTGGAATCAGACAATTGGGGATTCGTCCCTCTCCTTGATGCGCCAATTTCATGGAGAGTCATTGGAAATTGACAAATGTGAATTTCCACATCTTCGCGACACGCTAAAGGCCCAGGTGGAAAACTACCAACTTAAAAGTGCCATAACTCCTTCACCAAGCGTCGGAATTGGCAAATTTGGTATCAATGGAAAGCTTAATCAATTTCCCACACCATGAAAACTCTAAATCCAAAGAGTTCAACATGAAATAATTATCATCTATTTTGGAAGCTATTTTTTAAAATTCCAGGGACAGATTTTAGCTAGAAAAAGTATGGGGTATCATAATATCTCCCTCTTGGAAACATTCGTCCTCGAATGTTACTAGTTAAGCTGAAATTTCTAAGGAATCTGAGAATGTAAGATCCCATGTATAACTTAAATGAACTGAATAACTAAATCTAATTCATTCGGAGCTTCTAAGGAGTTCTGTGAGTGCATGAACTTACATAAGGACAACTATATAGCTGGATATAAGATTAGAAAAGAATTAAATCAATGAAGAGTATTACATTTAGCTAGATCTGAGTTTACAAAGAAGAGGTGAGGGTAATTGGATTGCACTACTGCTTCTTCTTCCCAAGTGACACCCTCAACTATGTGATTCTGCCAAGGAACTTTGACCAAGGGAACTTCTTTGTTCCTTAGTCTATGAATTTGATGATCTAGGATCTCAACTGGAATCTCTTCGTATGAAAGGTTTTTCTAAATATCTAAGCTTTCTAAAAGGATTACAACGGTGGAGTCACCGATGCATTTCTTAAGCATAGAGACGTGGAAAACAGGATGAACGACTGATAAGTCTATGGGAAACTCAAAATCATAAGCTACTTTCCCAACACAACTCAAAATGCTGAAAGGGCCAATATACCAGGGACTAAGCTTCCCCTTCTTGCCAAATCTCTTCACCCCTTTCATGGGTGAAATCTTCAGATACACTAAATCACCAACCTCAAACTCGAGGTTCCTTATTATAACATCTGTGTGAGATTTCTGGAAACTGTAGGCTATTTTAAATCTTTTTCTAATGAACTTAACTTTCTCCATAGGTTCATACACTGCATCGGGCCCAAGCAAAGTGGCCTCGGCCTCACCCACTTTAATATTCTGGTGACAAATTTTATCTAGAAAAGTACGGGGTATTACAGTTACTTCCTTGACATGCTTCAACAACTAAGGAAAAGATGCAAGGCAGGCTGAGCACAGGTCCAAGGCAAGTTGGCCGTCCCTTGCTTGCTAGATGACCGAAAATGCCCTTCTTGTAGTCCTTTTTGTATTTTCTCTTGAAATATGCTTAGAATACCTTACATATGCTTTAGTAAAGAAACTTTTACACTCTTCTTATTACTTCTATTTGGATCAAAAAATAAATTTTGGATGATCTTTCAAGATGACGATAACAATCTAAGAACACCAAGAACATAAACTTTACCAACCATTTCTCCTTAGCTCGGAATATGTTGAAATTCTTAACGTAGGCACTTCTTAGACTTCTAAAATCATTCCAATCATCAATTTGCCCATATTCACCACCAAAATCTTTAGATTTTCAATTCACTTCAAATTTTTTTAAACCAAGCTTCCAACGATATTAGAAGGCTAAATTTCACTCCGATTTATCTCTATTTGATTTATAGACTCATATAGTGTTAGAGAAAACAAATCTAACTCTAGAAAAACAATAATAAACCAATATTAAAAACTCAAAATTTAAACCACTTTTTTGTTGATTTTCAAGATAACAAACGCAAGATTGATTTCATAGGAAGGAAATCAAGCTCGGCTCCGATACCAAATGATATAACAGTAATATATGGCATGAAGAAAAAGTATAAACACTAAATAAATGATGAAATTGAATAATAGAAAGTAAAAGGATAAAAGGATAGATGATAGAAGCATAGATATATTGCCATAATAATAGGAATTAAAAGTAAGCAAAGGGTATATTAAATCCTTAATACTCTATAAATTAAACAAAAATAAGAACTTAATCTCTTACGTTAACCACAAGGGAATGTAAACGTCCTTATAACCACCATTTCTAATCAAATATTAACAAATGCTTTTCCAAGCTTACAATCACTCTCTCAAGAGTTTTCATCCATTCACCATTAATAACAAAACTAACTAAGGAAATAAGTCTCTATGAAGTATTTATAGTTTGCCTAAATATTACATAATTAGGGCCCAAAAGTGACTTAATGCAAGAAAATTCCCACTAGGGGTTGTTTTGACCATCTCTTGTAATGCTAGAGTGGATCAATTGAGAATCCAAAGTATCTTGGGAGAATGTCCCTTCCAAGGGAATTCGAGCCCCATTTTGTACTCCTTCGATCTTATCAAAGTCTTTTGACCCTCATTAATGATAATATTTATCTATATGGCCTCTTTTAATAGCATTAATGAGTCATCAAGCACCTCAAGCATCATACGTATCCCATCCAAAGGTTCAGAGGTAATTTGGCTTGTATCAGGTGGGGATCTCAAAGGACTTTTTAAAGCTTATAACGTCAGTTCGAGAAAGGGTATGATATCATTTGGGTACAAAGAAACTACACCCTCCTTGAACATCTACATCACACTATTTAACTCGACATTTGACCTTGGACCACTTTATTTGTCTACAAAATTCACACATGCCTACTTTTGCTACCTAATTTACCCAATTCTTTGAAAGCATTTTATTTTGATTATTTCTTATGTACTCTATGCTGTTACTTATTTTGATGATTTCTTTTATTTTCTATAATGCCCTAAATTTGGTACCCAAAATGCTACATGGTACGCATTACCTCGAAGGACCACAACCTAACCCATGACTGATATATGTACCTGAACACTGCATAATATATTATTTACTGCAGAAATATAAAATGAAAAGCTATAAGGTTCAACACTGATATATAATATCTGATAAAAATATAACATATAGGTGGGGTATGAAATACCCAAAACAACTGATATAAATAGTTTGAACATACAGTAGTATAAAAAGCCTCTAAATTATGACTGAATTGTGTGAATAAGGAGTTGATGGGACATGTCCCCAACTAACTCCAACTAATAAATTAATTAATGAAATAATAAAGTAATAATCATGTCCTCGAAAGATGAGGACTCATTGCTTCTGATTTGCTGAGACTGGAATTTATTGATTCTTTGGAGCTTGTGTCTCTAAACTATGGTATAAGACACAGTAGCACAAATACGTTAATACTTTGAATGTACTGGTATGCATGTGAAGTAGGATGAATGCATGGGGTTCATATGCATGAACAATACTGACTAACTGACTAATATGAATATGACAATGCATGCATGAATACATAGTAACTATAACTGAAATCGCGATAACATGAATTTAGTGATAACTAACAGGATGGTAACTGAGTTTTGATGATTGATATAATTGATAACATGAGTGACTATATCTGACAGTCCTGAATCAGATAGAACTAGCTGAGTTCTATACTATTCTAAGTTGACTGTATCTGACAGTCCTGAATTCTATAGAACTATCTGAGTTCTATTACTGAGACTGAATGACTGTATCTGATAGTCCTGATTTCTATAGCTGAAACTTTTGAAAGTATTTATCTAACCGACATGCCTAAAATAACAAATTATAGTTGAGTTGGGGTTTAATCTGTAACCCCAATTAGAAGGCTGTCAATACCACAACACCGATAAGGATAGGTTATGAGTGACCCTCATTTGACAATGTTCCTAAAAGAGAATGGTGGGGCTCTCATCTGATAGTGCTTATCCACCTCATCAACCCTTATCTGACAGTGTTGATGTCTCAACCTATTCTAGCTACATATTTCTAGAATGAAAGGATGACTTCTAAGAATCACACCCTCATCTAAAAGTGTGTGTTCCCATCCTTGGTTTTACTCGGTGCTAATTTCTACTCCTATCTGAATAGACACTTTACATGCATTACTAAACTAAACAGGACTGAGTTAGCTGAATTTCATTAACTAACAGAATATTACTGAGATTTATGTATTACTGAGCATTCTGAGATTACTAGGATTTTTGAGTTTTGCTGTGATTTTCCTGAGTCACATGACTAACTAAATTCTACTGAACATGGCTTGACTGAGGATATTATGAAAACATGACACTTGCTCTCGGCCCAAAGCTAAATTATTAGATACAAGCACCTTCAGGACTCGATGGAAAGAAACTGACAAAGCATGTATTTCTTGAATATATGACCAATATCACAATCCATAATTCATTTATTGAGGCATTTCATAAAACATGAGACATACATAAACTTGTACATTCATGGGTATTGCATAATATCATACTAGTTTGGCACTTTTCCTTCACATAGTAATTTAATCAAACACATGGTAAGCATAGTATATGTTGACAACAGTAGACAACAAATAAACATTGTGATTTAACTCTAATTTCATCTTTCAAGGGTTAAATCATAGGTTCACATGAATCTACTCCTATACTAATCAATTCCACAAAAAAATTATCACCCAACATGGGTTAGAATTCAATTGGTCATTATCAACAAGAACAAAGGCAAAGTCAACATGAAATTCATAAAGAAATCCATAAACTTAAACTTTGAAAAGAGATTCTTGGGCTTCATGGATGAAAGGAGTCCATGAATGAACACTATTCATACCTGGTAGTGAGGTTTTTGAAGAATTTGAATCTCTAAGTTCTTGAAGAAGATTTGGATTTTGTTGCTTAAGGATTGCTCTTAGCGAGAAAACCCTAATTTTTGATGTTGTGAAAGAATAATAAATTTTTGGAACCTTGGTTGGATATTACTAGGTATATAAGAGGGTGGTAAAAGACTAAAATACCCTTTTAAAAATAACTTGAAATTCACTGAACGGGACCTGTGATGGCTTGTACAATGGTCCATTATTGGATCGACGGTCCATCATTTTGACCTTTGTATGTGGACCAGGAAAAGGACTCGTTGCCTAAGTAGCGACGAATTGGGTAATGGTCTGTCACAAGTTCGACAGTCAATCAATCTTTCCATCACGCCTTATCCAAAAGGTTTTCTGACAGCCTTGGGTGCGCAGGTCAATGTGAGGGTCCGTCATTAGATACACGGTTCGTCAACATGGCTGTCGCACTTGGGCGATTTTAATAGATCTCGATAAAATATCTATAACTTTTCACTCCAATATTGGATTTAGATGAAATTGGTCTCGTTCGAAAGCTAATTCATTTTCCCTCATGATAAAAAGTGAAAATCTTAAAAATTCCACCTGTACAAAAGTGGATACACCTTTCAAAGAAAGATTCTAACTTTCTTGGGAAAATTTTAAGCTAGGAAAAAGTATGGGGTATTACAATATCTCCCCCTTGAGAACATTCATCCTCAAATGAGAGGAGAAGATAAACCGACGTACATACTAAACATGAATGACTAAAAAAAATGATTTCATGGATGACATAAATGATAACTAAATATATCATACTAAGTATTCATATCTGATGCTTATGTAACTGATTCAGGAATGCATGGTTGAGAGTTTTGATTAATCAAGGTTCTTACAATGAGAATGCATGTGTGATGTATGATTATATAACTGAACTGATACATGAATGCATGACTGAATATGCAATGGAAGTTAATACAAAGTTTGTGATAAAATTATGAACATGAACTGTATACCAAGCTTGTAACTAAAGTCTGAACATAAAACTAAAATGCTTAAGGAGAACTTTTACCTTGAGCTTGATTAGAGGTAGTGGAGAAGAGGTGAGGATACTTGGTTCATATATCCGCTTCTACTTCCCAAGTATCTCCCTCAATGATCTGATTTCACCAGAGAACTTTGACTAGAGGGAATTCTTTGTTCCTCAGTCTACGACATTGATAGTCTATGATTTCGACTAGAATCTCTTCATTAGAAAGGTTGTTTTGAACATCTATGCTCTGAATAGGGAATATAATTACTGGATCACCTATGCACTTATTGAGAAAAGATACATGGAAGACTGGATGAACCGAGGCAAGATCTGAAGGCAATTTGAACTTATAAGCTACCTATCCAAAGAGACTGAGAATTTTGAAGGGACCGACATATCTGGGACTGAGCTTTCCCTTCTCGACAAACCTCTTCACTCCCTTTGTGGGAGTGATGTTTATATAGACATAGTCGCCAATCTCAAACTCGAGATCCTTACTATGAATATTTGCATAAGACTTTTGTCAGCTCTGAGCAGCCCGGAGTCTTTCTCTGATCAACTTGACTTTTTTAAGGCATCGAATACTAAGTCAAGCTCTATGACTGAGGCCTCACTAACTTTGAGCCAACCGATTGGAGATCTGCATCTCCTACCATAGAGAGCTTCAAATGGAGCCATCCGAATACTAGAATGATATATATTGTTTTATCTAAACTCAATCAAAGGCAAGTGGTCATCCCAACTACCCTTAAAATCGATTGCACACGCCCTTAGCATATCTTCTAGGGTCTGAATAGTCCTTTCTGCTTGACCATCTGTCTAAGGATGAAAAGTTGTACTTAGCTAAACTTGGGTTCCAAGATTATTTTGGAACACTTTCCAGAAATGAGTAGAGAACTGGGTACCTCTATCTTAGATAATAGATAATGGAAAACCCTGAAATCTGACCAACTCTCTGATGTAGATTTTGGTGTAATCCTCGGATGAATAAGAGGTATGGACTGGAAGAAAATAAGGTGATTTGGTTATCCTGTCTATAATGACCCAAACTGAATTATGCTGGCGATTAGTATGAGGCAAACTTATTACAAAGTCCATGGTCACTTCTTCCCACTTCCAAGTAGGAATACTAAAATCCTGTATGGAACCACTAGGCTTCTGATGTTCTATATTAACCTGCTAACATGTAGAGCACTTAGCCATAAACTATACAACATCTTTCTTCATCCCATTCGAATCAAACAAACAAGGAAGGGAATCCCGTTGAGTTCTTAAGCTTTCATAGATCTCTTGCAAGTTGCAGTATATCTTTGTGGACCTTAGATGAATAGAGTAGAACGCATCATGCACTTCTGCAAGAATTTGCTGCCTTAAGTCATCTATCTCTAAAATACATAGACGACCATGAAAATATAATACACCATCTCCCTCTTGGGAGAAAACATCTACTTTCTAATTCTTGACTGACTCTTTTAACTTGAAAAGACTGGGATCTCTATCTTGTTTTTCTTTCACCTTAGAAACTAAAGATGATTCTAAACTACTCTCAACCAATACATCACCCTCTTCTGAATCGACTAAGAGATCGCCGAGTCTGGCAAGCTGATGGACTTCATGAGCTAACATCTTCTTACTGTTCTCAACAGGAGAAATACTACCCATGGACAGTCTATTGAGAGTGTCGGCTGCTACGTTGACCTTCCCGAGATAATCAAGGACACTCGTGTCATAATCTTTCAAGAGCTCTAACCACCTTCTCTGATGAAGATTAAGATCTTTCTGAGAAAAGACATATTGAAGCCTATTATGATTTGTGAACATATCTATATAAAAACTGTATAGATAATGCCTCCAAATCTTCAAGGCAAAAACTACGGCTGCTAACTTAAGATTATGAGTAGGATAATTCTTCTAATAAGGTTTATCCTGCCTAGAGGTGTAGGCTATGACCTTACTATGCTGCATGAGTACACAACCCAAACCTACTCTAGATGTATTACAATACACTACGAAACCATCTAAACCATCTAAAAGAGCTAAGACTGGAGCTGAGGAAAGTCGAGTCTTCAACTCTTAAAAACTATTCTAGCAAGGATCTGACCACTGAAACTTGACTTTTTTCTGAGTCAATCTGTACATAAGGTATGTAATAGAAGAAAATTCCTTAACAAACCACCTGTAACAGCCAGCCAAACCCAAGAAACTCCTGATATCTGATGGAGAGAAAGGTCTAGGCCAGTTTTTTACCGCTTTGGTCTTTTAAGGATCTACTCTAATGCCATCACCGAAAATGATATGACCAAGGAATGCTACTAACCTTAGCCAAAATTAGCACTTACTAAATTTGGCGAATAGCTGATAATCTTTGAGGGTCTGAAGTATAATTCTGAGATGGTTTGCACGATCACACTCACTGTGGGAATAGACTAGAATATCATCTATGTAGACTATGATGACCATTTCTAAGTACTTCTTTAACACGCGGTTGATCAAGTCCATGAAAGCAACTGGGGCATTGGTAAGACCAAACGAAATAACTAAGAATTTGAAGTGACCATACCGAGTATGAAAGGCTATTTTTAGAGAAGTAACTGGCACCCTGAAGTTGGTTAAACAAGTCATTGATTCTAGGAATAGGATACCTATTCTTGACCATGACTTTATTGAGTGACGATAATCAATTTACATTCTAAGAGCACCGTCTTTCTTGTGCACGAATAAAACTGGTGCACCCCATGGGGAAACACTGGGCCTAATGAATCCCTTATCTAAGAGATCCTTCAACTGCTTTTTCAATTCTCTAAGTTTTATTGGTGCCATTCTATATGGTGGAATAGATATAGGCTGAGTTTCTGGAAGAAAATCAATGCCGGTGTCTATTTCCCTTTTGGGAGAAATTCCTGGAAGATATTCAAGAAAGATATCTGAATATCCATTCACTACTGGTAGTGAATCAAGAATGGGAATGTTAGAAGTAGTGTCCATAACTCATATAAGATGATAGATACATCCCTTAGATATCATTTTCCTAGCCCATAGGTAGAAAGCAAGCTAACCTCTGAAAGCAAATACACTAACCTTCCACTCTCGGATGGGTTCATTCAGAAACTCAAACGGAACTATTTTTTTTCTGCATTCAACTATGGCATAGCAGGAATAAAGCCAATCTATGCCGAGAATGGCATCAAAATTAGTCATCTCTAATTCAACTAAGTCTGCTAAAGTAATTTTCTAAAATATCATAACCGTACAGTTCCTATATACCCATCGGGCTATGATGGTTTTACCCACTGGGGTAGAGACTGAAAAGGGCTCTGCTAGAATTTCAGGGCTGAATATGAAATCAATAGCTATATAGGGAGTAATAAAAAACAAAGAAGCTTCATGATCTAGCAAAGCATAAACATGAACATGAAAGATCTCTAATGTACCAGTAACCACATATGAATAATTTTCCTGATCTTATCGGGACTAAAGAGCATAAAGTCTATTTGGGCATTACCCACTAGTAGCATTGGAGGTGGCACCCTACTGGTTTGGGCGACTGGACTGAGCTGAGGAATGGTTCTACTGACCTTGATAACCTGAATGGGGACAATATCTGACTCTATGACCATGCTTACCACATCTAAAATAGACATCGCTACCAGTTCTGCAAGCAACCTTGTGGTTCTTACCACAAGTCTGACAAAGGGGATTAGTACGGGTATTGCTGACACTGCTGTGAGACTTTGAGCCTGGCTCCCAATCTTTATTTCCATCTCTAAATTTTAAAGCTGGAGAACTAGCTGAAGAAGGAGCTTGAACTGATGACTTAGGATGAAACTAGTAACGGTTTCCTCTTTCTGATTTGGGCTGAGCAAAATTGAAACTACTGTCCTTGCTCTCTTATTCTACTTCTCCCTCATCTTAATCTTTTGCTTTTCTATCTGCTGAGCATGGGTCATAAGCCTAGCTATGTTAATGTCACTATTTAACATCGCGAACCTACACTCATTGACCACACTATCATTCACCCCAGAGGCAAACTTACTCATTTTAGCCCTACTATCTGCAACCACTTAAGGAGGATATCTGGATAATTGAGTAAACTAAGAGAATACAATATCACCGTCATGTTGCCTTGCCTGAGGTTGATAAATTCTAATACTTTAACTTCTATCATCTCTAGGGGAAAGAACCTCTCTAAGAATGTGGTGACCAACTCCTCCCACTCAATAGGCCCTACATCATCTGGCCTTTCTGACATTCACTACTTGTACAATATGTGAGAAACATCCTACTACTGATATGTAGCTAGATCAAAACTCTCAAAAGGTGACACCCCTATAAATTTAGTAACCTTTTGAACCTGATCGATGAATTCCTTAGGTCTTCATCTAACTTAGAACCTAGAAAGGATGGACAATTCATTCGGGTGAAGTCCCAAATCTTAGTTGCAGTAGAATTGGCCATCGGGGTGGCCAAAATAACAGCTGGTCATTCATTATGAGCAATTACTGACCAAGAAATAGTAGTGAATGCATCTCTGAACTCTACATGAGAAACATGTTTTCCCAAAGAATCTTTGGGCTGAAGGGCTGGTTGATTCCCCTTTCCTTCTTTTTTAGCCATGTTCTGTAAAAACAGGGAGAAATGGATTAGACTAAGAGATTGACGTGAGATTATGCTCACTGACATTCCATGAATACTGAAAGAAGGAAAACTATTCCTAAAACATTTTATACCCTCGTGCACATAAATGAGGCGCGTAACACACCCATGTGCAAGACCCTACTAGATGCGGCTTTCAAACTTCCTAGGGCACTATTGAACCATAGGCTTTGATACGAAGTTTGTAATGCCCTAAATCTGGTACCCGAAATGCTACAGATGTTCATGACCCCGAAGGACCACAAGATAATCCATGACTAATAACTGGACCTGAACACTAAATAATATACTGTATAATGTAGAAACATAAACTGAAGGGACATAAGGTTCAAAATTGAGATATAATATCTGATAAAAATAAATATCTGGGTAGGGTATGAAATACCCAAAGCAACTGAAATAAATTCTCTGAACATACTGTAGTCTAAAAAGCCTCCAAATCATGACTGAACTGTATAAATAAGGAGTTGATGGGACATGTTCCCAACTAACTCCAACTAATAAATTAATTAATGAGATAACAAACTAATGATCATGTCCACAAAAGATGAGGACTCACTACTAACTCTAATTTGCTGAGACTGGAATCTATTGATGCTCTGGAGCTCGTGTCTCTAAACTTTTGGTATAAGATACAATAGTGCAAATATGTCATTACTTTAAATATACTATTATGCATATGATGTAGGCTGAATGTATGGGGTTTATATCCATAAACAATACTGACTAACGGACTAATATGAATGTGGGAATGCATGCATGAATACATAGTAACTATAACTAAGATCATGATAACATGTATTTACTAATAAATAACACGATTGGTAACTGAGTTATGATGACTGATATAACTGATAACATGAGTGATTGTATTTGACAGTCCTAAATCTAATGGAACTAGTTAAGTTTCATACTGTTCTGTGTTGTCTATATCTAACAGTTCTGAATTCTATAAAACTATCTAAGTTCTATTACTGAGACAGAATGACTGAATTTGACAGTCTTAATTTCTGTAGCTAAAACTATTGAAAGTAGTTATCTAACCGACATACCCTAAATAATGCATCATAGCTGAGTTGGGGTCCAATATGAACACCAACTAGAAGGGTGTCAAGACCGTGCCACCAGTAAGGACAAGATGTGAGTGACCCTCATCTGATAGTGTCCCTAAAAGAGAATGATGGGACCCTCATCTGACAGTGTTTATCCACCTCATCAACCCTCATCTGACATTATTGATGTCTCAACCTATGCTGGTTACACAGTTCTAGAATACAACGATGACTTCTAAGAATCACACCCTCATTTAACAGTGTATGTTCCTATCCATTGTTTCACTCAGTGTTAATTTCTACTTCCATATGAACAGACACTATACATGAATTACTAAACTAAACTGGACTGAGTTAGTTGTATTCCGTTGACTGATAGAATATTACTGAGATTTTTTGAATTATTGAGCTTTATGAGATTACTGGGATTTCTGAGTTTTCCAGAGTTTTTCATGAGTAACATGACTAACTGAATTCAACTGAACATGGCCTGACTGAGGATATCGTGAAAACATTACACTGTCTCTAGGCACGCAGCAAAATTGTCGAGTACAAGTACCCCCAGGACTCGTTGGAAAGAGACTGACAAAAATGACTTTTTTGAATACATGACCAATATCACAATCCATAATTCATTTATTGAGGCATTTCATCAAACATGTGATATGCATAAACTTTTACATATATAGAGATTGCATTATATCATACTAGTTGGGCACTTTTCCTTCACATAAGCATTTAATCAAACACATGGTAACCATAGTATATGTAGACAAAATTATACAACAAATAAAGATCATGATTCAACTCTAATTTCATCTTCCAATGGTTTAATCATAGGTTCACATGAATCTACACCTATACTAATCAATTCCATATAAAGGAAAACCCAACATGAAACTCATAAAGAAATCCATACACTTGAAGTTTGAAAAGAGATTCTTGGGCTTCTGATAACGCTCAAA
Source organism: Capsicum annuum (assembly GCF_002878395.1). Lineage (NCBI taxonomy): Eukaryota > Viridiplantae > Streptophyta > Magnoliopsida > Solanales > Solanaceae > Capsicum > Capsicum annuum. Next base: position 99,304,026 of record NC_061122.1, on the reverse strand, counting down.
CTACACCTCTCAATGAGAATGTATGCAATCCTTGTCAATATAAAATCCAACTAGGTTGGGAACAAATCCCACAGGGAATATGGTGTGGACGTAAGTTGTTTGTGATTTAATCAACTGATATTTGGATGTTTCCAGAAGCAGGGTTTTTAGTTAACAAGTAATTGTTGGTCACTTTAGTTTAAATGTTTGTAATCAAGAGTTTATGAAAAACCAGAATTATGTTCACTGGGAGTTTTGGTACTTGACAGATGATACTAGTGGTTCAAAATTCTCATGGTAGGTAGGACAACAAGTTATATTTAGCAAATTTATACTTAAATATCTCTCGATCTACTTTAGCATTTTAATTACCTAATCCTCTAAGAGTTAGGGAATTTATATTCACTACCCAGATTTTACCTCAGGTTAACCAACCTTGTTACAACACTGATTATTAAATGGAAGTTTATATTTTCCAAGTCCCTATTGATAATTCACTTTCCACTATATTTGATTTCTTTCTCAAGCTAATAAAAGCAGGTGTTATCTATCATTTGCAACCAACAAACAATAATTAAAACATCAGAATTATCAAGGAGTCCTACCATCTTTCAAATCTTGAGCACTCAACACCTTATCAAGAACTAGCCCTAGATCCCATAATTCAGGTTAAAAGAATTTAGCTGCTCATGACATAATAATCAAAGCAACTAGATAAATTCATGCCTTGAAAGATAAACTTACCAAAAGATGAATAGAAACTATAGATTCTCAGATTAAATCACCAAAGAAAATCCCCATAAAATGATGATAGTCTCTTTAAAGTAATTGTTTTCTCAAGCCAAAAGAATAGGGATAAAAATATCAAAGTATCATGTCTCAAAACTCAAGGATCGGAATATTTAAGAAAAACCTAAATAAGGCTTTAAATAGTTCACCCTATTTATGGAAACAAAATAATAAAATTTAGAAATTCCTTAGATTTGGTGATGCCATTTGTGATAGCCTATCAGGAGGCTGATGACTTATCAGAAATGTCGTTAGCTTCCTTTATGCTTTTAGTACTCACTGCCTAACGTTGACGACAAATGGAGATGCCCTATCAACTCCTTAAGGACCTATCACAAATGTCATCAAGGCTTTTCCTCATCTCTCATGTTCTATCTTAAGTTGATGGTAATCTTGATGACCTATCCGCTCCTTGATGTCCTATCACAAAATGTCATGACAACTTTCAACTTAGGCCAATTATCTGTCTACTTCTGACGATGAAGCTGATAGCTTATCACAGGGTTGACGACTTATCACAAATATAGTCAGACATACTTCGCCTTTATTTACAGTAGATTTCAAATCACTTGCTTCCATTCTTGTTGGTTCTCTAGCATCTTAGCTTCTATTGAAAAATCAAACATAAAGCAATCAAAAACAACAAAAGTTACTTAAGACTTCACAATTATTCTTAGTTAAAAGCCTTAAATGTGTTAGCATTAGCTTACACATCAACACCCTCAACTTAAAACAATTGCTTGTCCTCAAGCCACTCACCACAACTAAGAGATTACAAAGCATAGTTGGTACTCAGTCATCCATACCATCTCAAAACACTTTCACCATCTCCAAAGTCAGTCAATTTAAGTACAATGAAGAACACCAATGAAACACACAGAAATGAAGATATGGCATCAATTCAGCTATAACAACCATGCATAGACTAGTATAACACTACTCGAACAAGTTAGTAACTAGCAATGTAACCAATTTGTCCTCACCTCAAAGAAGCCCCCCTCATCTCATTTCAAGAATTATATATGTAACCATGGGGACAATCAAAATACTCACTCTTAGAACAAAGTTCCAATCAGTGTATGCCAAGTACTATAGGCTTGCCCTTATTTTCATTACCCAGATCTTCTGATAGGTCAACTAGGATCACAATAGGACTTCTCTTAGCCTTGTAATGTAGGCTAGGGCATGGTATGCTACTCGATGGTATTTAAAGTGACTAAGCCTCCTTGACACTACACTAGATTTTTGGGGTTTCACTCATTATCCTTTTTCGCTCTTTTGTTTTCTTGATCACAATTATTTAGGATGGGTGTAATCTTTTCTCAATTACTTATTCTTTTTCACAATTTTTATTTTTCTTGCTCTGTTTCTCTGCATAATTACTATCTTTCTTCATACTCATTATATATCGTGCAACCCTATGATATCCACCCTCAACTTAGGCCATTTGCCTAAGTCAAGGTGTATAGTATCCAAGGAGGACCATGGCCAAAATAGGTTTATTATGATCTAAATGAGAATGTGACAGATGTCATACAAAGAAATAGGCTAATTAGGCTCAAAACAGGGATCAAGGGATATGATACACATAGGGAAGGTCATTTAGACTAAAGTGAGCTAATATTAAAATGGCCTATGATACTTTCCTAACCCCTATCCTTTAACCTAGGTAAGACTAACTGGGCAAGTTCTGGATTCTGCATACAGAGGGAACTGTGTAACATCTCACACATATACTTAGCACAAAGGTATATTGCACTCGACTACTAATTTGGTTCATGCAGTTGTTTACCAATGATTATCATGTTACTAGAACTAATGCCATATAAAGATGCATGACGATCACACTTAAATGCATATCACACAGTCATAAAATAAACCATTGGAGAGGTGTTCAAAATCAACAAAAACATGTTAATTGCCTAAGTTACTTGTATTTCTCCTAGTCAACTACAATATTTTAGAACAAATCACAATACGCCTAAACACGCCGGCTCTACTAGAAACAAGACTCTAGGGAAAAGAGGCACATAAAAAAAAAACCTAAGAGTACATCAACACCCACAAGTAGCCTCACCCTCAACTTAAAATCATGCAATGTCCCCAATGCATCAAAACAAAATAAGAGAGTTAGAAATGTACCTACGGCACCATGGGTGCATAGATATGATTTCAATCACATAATACAAATACAAAAAAGAAAATACCTTGGGTTGCCTCCCAAGCAGTGCCTGATTTAACATTGTGGCACAACCCAACTCAGCTTTTTCCTCCACTTTGAGGTTATGAATTTCACCCCAAACATAGAGTCCATATTCTTGCCTCGATCATAGGGGGTGGTACAAACATTAAGAAGTCGAGTAATGGATTGAGTGTCGTAAACCACTTATCCTTAAAGTGAGGTATATTTTTATGTTGCTTATAAAGTTTAAAATAAAGAATATACGATTCTTGTTCCTCATATTCACTCTTCCACTATTTTAGATGATTCCACAGACAAGATATCATCTAACCATAATACAAAAAATGCTTTGATTGAGTCCCAACTAATTCTACGCTAAAAATTACACTATCTACTACATGCTTACTTTTATTCACCTTTTCAATGTCAGTCTCAAGATCAAGATGACAATAGAGGGGTTGTGATTCTTGAGTTTACTACTCAAATTGGCTAATGTCCTCACATTCTTCTTTGTTTAGCCACAGTAAACATTATGGGAGTGGTAACTCCTTTAGCTCTGCCAACAGCTATTCTTGATTCTCTAAAATTCATTTCATCAATTTATTCACTTGAATCGTGACAACACACATATCTTCAGTATAATCACTTTGAGCATAAGCCAAACACCAAGTTATAGTAAGTAGGAAAATATCCGTATCATATTGTGAAGGTCCATTCCATTCACTTCCAGGAAAATCTGGACAACAAGCATTAAAATATAGTCCCCCACAATAATAACGAATCATCACAAGAATCGTCATCACTCAAAAAACTATCTATCCAGGCTGACATCTCAAAAAAAGTGTGATAAAAATAAAAAATAAAATAAAAAAATATTTACAAGTTTGAATTCACGCAAGTAAACTAAAATTCCAAACCAACTCAATACTCTAAATTGTTCCCCGACAATAGTGCCATTTTTGATACCGCTCAAACTACACCTCTCAATGAAAATGTAAGCGATCGTTGTCAATATAAAACCCAACTAGGTTGGGGTAAAATCCCCCAAGGAATATGGTATGAACATAAGTCATTTGCGATAAAATCAACTGATAGTTGGATGTTTGCAGAAACAGGGGGTTTTGGTTAACAAGTAATTGTTGGTCACTTTAATTTAAATGTTTGTAATCAAGAGTTTATGAAAAACAATAATTATGTACACTACGGGTTCTAGTACTTGACAGATGCTACTAGTGGTTCAAGATTCTCATGGTAGGTAGAACAAAAAGTTATCTTTAGCGAAGTTATGCTTAAATATCTCTCGACCTACTTAAGTATTTAATTACCTAATCCTCTCAAACTTAGAGAATTTATATTCACTGTCCAGATTTTACCTCAAGTTAACTAACCGTGTTATAACACAGATTATTAAACAAAACTTTGGTGTTTCCAAGTCCCTGTTGATAATTCACTTCCAACTATATTTAATTTCTTTCTCATGCAAATCAAAGCTGGTGTCTCTATGTTTTACAACCAGCAGACAATAATTAAAACATTATAATTATCAAGGAGTCCAACCACCTTTTGAATCTTGAACATTCAACACCTTATCAAGACCTACCCCTAGATCCCATAATTCAGGTTATAGGAATTTAGCTGCTCATGATGTAATAATCGAAACAACTAGATGAATTCATGCTTTAAAATATAAAATTACCAAAAGATGAATAGAAACTAGAGATTCTCAGATTAAATCACCAAATAAAATCCCCATATAATGATGAAAGTATCTTTAAAGTAATTTCTTTATTAATCCAAAAGAAGAGGGAGAAAAATATTAAATTATCGTGTCTCAAAACTCAAGGTTCGAAAGCCTTAAGAAAACACTAAACAAGGCTTTACATAGTTCACCCTAATTATGGAAACAAAATAATAAAATGTAGTAATTCCTAGGATTAGGTGACGCCATTTGTGATACGCTATCAGAAGGCTGAAGACTTATCACAAATGTCATCAACTTTCTTTATGCTTTTGGTACTCGCTGCCTAACACTGACAAAAAATGGTGATGCCCTATCAGCTCTTTGATGACCTATCACAAATGTCATCAAGGCTTTTTCTTAGCTCTTATATTTTGCCTTAGGCTGATGGCAGTCTTGACGACTTATAAGTCCCTTGATGTCCTATCAAAAAATTTCATCACAGTTTTAAACTTAGGTCAATTCTCTGTCTACTACTGATGATGAAGTCGATAGCTTATTACAGGGCTGACGACTTATCCCAAATGTCGTCAGCCGTACTTCACCTTTATTTACTTCAGATTTTAGTTCATTTTCTTCCATTCTTGTTGATTCTCTAGTATCTTAGATTCTACTATTAAATCAAACATAAAGTGATCAAAAATGAAAAAAGTTTCTTAAAAATTTGCAATTATTCTTAGTTAAAATCCTCAAATGTGTTAGCATTAGCTCAAACATCTGCTTCATAGATGAAATGAGTCCATGAATGAACACTATGCAAACCTAGTAGTAAGTTTCTTGAAGTTCTTGAACTTGAAGAATTTGAATCTCTTAGTTCTTGAAGAAGATTTGGATTTTATTGCTTAAGGATTGCTTTTAGGGAGAAAACCCTAATTTTTTATGATGTGGAAAAGTAATGAATTTTTGGATCCTTTGTCGTATATTAATAGGTATATAAACGGGCGGTAAAATACCAAAAAATCCCTTTAAAAATAACTTGAAATTTACTTAATGGGACCTGTGATGGCTCGTGCAATGATCCATCACTGGCTCAACGGTCCGTTGTTTCGACCCTCGTACATGGACCAGGAAACAGACTCACTGCCTAAGTAGCGATGGCTTGGGCGTCAACCTATCCATCACACCTTATCCAGAAGGTTGCCTTACTGCCTTAGCTGTGATGTTCAAGGCGATAGTTCATCGTTAGATCAATGGTCCTTCAACCTGGCCATCACACCTAGGAAATTGGCATCGTTGTAAAGATAATTCAATCTTTCAACTAAAGCTTCTAACATTTTTGAGACAATTTCAACCTAGGAAAAAGAATGGGGTATTACATTTTCACTTCTTCTATTTCTCATTTTGGTTAACATCATGGGCATCCACTTATATTATCATGGACCATGGTTATCCCTTCAAAAATCACCAACCCCAACATAGGCATTTTGGCCTCCATCTTCATTTTATAATTTCAAGGAGGGTGGGGTTCAAAAGAGGAAAAAACTTTGAATGGTTCAAGGCTTGTAATATGGTTGCCAAAGAAAGGCTTGAAGGTTCAAAATGGGAACCAACGATACTATTCTATTTATGGCTAGGCTAGTTAGGCTAAAGTGAACTCCTTATATTCACCAAGGAGGCCTAGGATCATTTCACCAATCAATTATAATCACAATTTTCCTTAAGAGACTATCGGGGAAAGTTCTATATTGTGCATGTTTGCACGAGAATTAGAAAAATATGATCACTACACATGGCATGCAAACTTTTCAAGGAGGCTCAATTTCACTTCCTACTAGAGAAAAAAAGCAGTATTCACCAGCCTATACAAACTAAATACATCAGAGTCACAAAAAGAGGTAAAATATTGTTACAAAATTATTCACATCCATACCCTTGGTTTTTATATTTTTTTTGGATAGAGGTGTGTATTTCCTTTGAATTTGCTATTTATGGCACTAAACGAAGCCATTGTCACAAAATTTGACTTTCATGAGCGTAAACCATATAGATTCTTAGACATTACTACATGTATAAAGGAAATCCTAAATCCAAAATACCACAGGGACTTTAATTTCCCTTGAATTTGTACTTTCGTTGCTACGGGTACTCAGACTTCCCCAGCATCTAAGGCTCAAAACCTAATCACACAAATTTTTCCTTAAGATTATTGTAAATCAATCTATTAGAGGTAAATTCTCATTTTATATAATCATAAAACATGATATAAATAAAAACTAAAAATGAAATAGGCAACTAATCCATGAAAAGTGGGCACAATTAGTGTCCCCGAATATTACAACCTAGAATGTAAATAAAAATCATCAAAAATAACATAAGCACATCCAAAAATATCTCAATAATATAGGCTAAATGAATGAATATAGAGACAAGTACCCTTAACTAAGAAGCTTGCAGTGACCTCACTGCATAATCAATAAAGCATAAAGAGAATAAAAGGGTTCTCCCTGTAACTGCATTAACAGATGTTGTCTCCCTCAGACTCTAAATCATATATAGCATCATATTAGCCATAAAACTATATTGGGTCCTCATCATCACTATTATTTATGGAAGAATGAAGTCTATTTTTAGGTTTTAGGACCTTTTAAAGGTCGTTCACCCTCTTCCACATCTTGGTGAAGAACTTGTCTCTCTTTTTCTCTATTTTCTTGATATTTTCATTTGACTCCCTGAGATCTCCATAAGATGCTACCAAATATGAATAGGACCTCTCAAGCATAGAACTAATGGCTCCCTACATCCTCTGATCCTCTATGTACCTCTTATAATAAGACTGAGCCATATAGGAATGTGAAATGGTGGAAGGCTCTCCCAGTCCCATAGGCAACCCTGCTATGAACTCTTTTATCTCTCTTATCTCCACTAAGATCTCATTAAATAGGCCAGTTGTGGATGTCCTAAAGACTCGATATTATCATATGCCAACTTTTCAAAGTAAATATTCCTCTTTTTGCTCTTACTTGGTGCTCCCTCACCCCAAATCTTATGAGAATAAATGGGCGTGTTTAGGTGCACCAAAGTGTCTCTAACGTATTCCTTAACCCTGGATCACCTACATTGCTCAATAATCAAAGAAGTTAATAAGAGGTTCCTACAACGATGTATCTTTAAATACTTCATATTTGAGATCACAAGCTGACCAACAATAAAAAAAATGTTGTCTATTATACAAGCACCCATTTGGGCTGGTATATATGGAACAATAGTCATGTAGGTGCATGGAGAAACCCATCTATAAATAATGGCCAACAAAATTTGGACCTTAGTTGTGAAATCATTCATTTATATACCCCTCTTGGTGGATGCCCAATGAACCTCCTTGCCAAGACATAATTTCTCTGCCATCCAATTCCCCAATTCACACCTTTTTGCCTCAAATTTTGCCATATCTATATTTGGGAGCCCATATAGGTCATTTATTTATTCAAATCTAGAGAGCATTTCCTACTCTCAGATCCTGATGACTGGGGTTGAGAAATATACCACGCTAAGTTTAGCATAAAATTCCCTTATCCATTGCCTTTTTTCCCGACAAGGCTCCGGGTAAAAAACCTCCATCTGGTGGCGACGAGATAGTCATGGAATGCTGGAATATTTTGCAACACCTTATCTAGACATATTCCCCTCTTCGGTAGCTACTTCATCTTGGTGAGATCATCAAAGTACAAGTTTTGGCATTAAAAGGCTATGAAATGGACTTGGTCATAATCTCCCATGATCTAAACCTAGAAAACATGAGAACAGCACTACAATACTCATCATTAACATTCTCATGAAAAAAACATGTGATGTTATCCAATTAATCTCATGGGATGGTTTGTTGGTGTGTTTTGGGCAAGAATTAGAAGTGCAGGAGTTTTTTTCACAGCTGAAAATCACCCTAAGATATAGTGATCGTGTGTCACTAGGCCGTGATCATAGTGCAGTGATCACAGCATTGCAATAATGATCTAATGACTGCAATTGCTATATTTGAGGCAAGACCGTGCCAAATTTTGCAAAATACAAATTCTCCAATATCATTGCCAAATTGTGTTTCAAATCAAGACATAACCTTATGCACATAAAACCTAGCCTCTAGGTGATAAATTATGCCCTTGGAACATGGAAAAACTCGCATTGCATTTGTTTGGACATTTAATTGAGCACTTGGTGTGCACACACTAATTCTAGCAAATTTGAACAAATATTGGGTACATAAGATCTACTTAAAAGTGTACATACAAACTACAACAAATAACCATACCAATAAACACATTTAAACAAGGATTTATCATTTTAAACACAAATTTAGGCTATTCCTAAATTATAAGTCTTACGGTATACAAATACACACAAAAGAGGGATTTCAAACTAAATACCAAATTGAGGATGCGAATGTGAAGCAATGCAAAACTTGGATGCTCAAAGCACAATCAAGAGAAGGTGAAATTTGAGAGAAAGTTGAAAATGAGTGTAGGGAGAAATGACAAGTATTTTGTTTTTTAATTGTACTTGATGGCGATCGCGGTCTGAGTTACGCGATCACAGTCACACGGCCGCCACAATTGTAGTGTCATGTGTATGACAATCGCACTAACTCAGGGGAGATTTGGTCCTCTATTTTTCCCTATTCGATTAACTAATCAAATGAACCACACTTTCCCTTTCTCAAATTCATTCAAAACACTCCATAGTGCCGCAAATGCAAGGATTAATTAATAATAAAATTAAATTCTACTCTACTAAATCAAGAACAAATAATATGAGGGACTCTCGTGGCATTTGTGAGTTGCCTCCCACATAGAGTTTTATTTATCATCGTTGCACGACGTTCTTCATATTTTCAAGTTGGATACTAAAGGGACCCATCATTCACCTTCGTGTCCACAACATCAATGATGGACATCACTTGTAGTTCAATGAATTATTTCTTTGTCTTGCATACTTGAAAGGACAGTCTATCATCTTGGACCAAAAATCACATTTCTCCTAGCTCTATATCAAAAATATATCTCTCAATTTCAAGGAAAGTTTAACCAAGGATAATAGGTATCTCTTGGTTGATTTTATAATTTATCATAAAGAAGTTCACCAGAAGAATAAAGTGGTCCATCTTTACCAAAACATAAAACAAAACTCCAATCGATTTCTTGATAGACCGGTCCACTATTAAAAGCCTCATTTTCATTGTTGTAGGAGTGCCGAAACCAAGTTTTCTATATATGTCATAGTGTATGAGATTGATTCTTGCACTAAGGAGACACAAAGCTTTTTCAAACTTGTGTGTCCCTATGGTGAAAGGGATTGTAAAGGCCCCGGGATCCTCTTTATTTTTTCTATAGCGCTGGTCATGATAGCGCTACACCTATGGGTAATTTCTATGGTTTCACAATCAACAATACATTTCATTGACATCAACTTCTTCATAAGCTTAGCAATTCTGGGATCTCTTGAATTGCCTCTAGCAACGAGATATTAATTTATAGATTGCTAAACTTAGAAAAGAACGTCTTTAATTTAGCATTATCCTCCTTCATTTTTATCCTTTAAGGGAGTGGAGGGGGAACTTTCATGGTAGGTATCAGATCATTTTTAAATTCATAATCCTTAACTACCTTTGGGTCTCCCTCTTCATCATCCATTTGTTTACTTAGCATCAACTCTTTTTCATTCCTTTCTTGAGACTTAAGATCCTTCTTATTTGAATCATTCACATGCTTTTTATTTACATTTTTGGCTGAACATTCTCCTCCTATTAAACTTCCACCACAAGATCACCGAGATTTTTACCACTCCTAGTGATGATTACCAATACTTGGGCATTTGTTTTGGATTTACAACAATATCACTAGGAAGGCCTCCTTTATGTCTATCATTAAGTTGAGTGGAGATTTGACCGATTTGAGTCTCTAATTTCTTGATTGAGGGGGAATATGGTAAAACTATTTGGTTTATTTGCGATAAGTTGACTTTCAATTCTCGAACCATTTTGTCCATTCCCTTGAATCTCATAAAGTTCCTTTCTAAGACATCCTCGGTCTTAAATATTTTGAGATCAATGAAATTGGGTTGTTTACCCTTTACTCAGTCATGGAAAGGCACAGGCCGATCATGTTTATTTCCTTGTCTCTCCGATCATGATCTCTATAGATATTACGCCAATCCCTCTCTCTTTCATGATCCTTCCCATCTTGCCTTTCATAGGTCTTGTGGGACCCCACTGGATAGATAGAAAAATATCAAATTTCTTCATTAAGTCTCTTGGCCAATTCTTCATCATAGCCCTTGGATGCCCCGATATTCACCATTTTTGAGGATGAACCCATCACATGTTTTGTTAGCAACTCCAATTGCGTCATCATTTTTGTCTTATTCTCCTCCCTGTCTTCATCTCTCTTTCTTTTATCTTTATCAACATAGGAGGTGGTAGGACACTCTTTATCTGCCTTGGTGTCTTGGGTATGCCTTCCCCAATTTTTCTTTGTGACTTTCTTAAGCAAGTTTGTATCCATATTATAAGATAAGTTCATAAGTGAGCCCCCAACCACATTATCCACAACGATTTTGCTTAGTTGATCCAAGGCCAAATAGAAGATTTTGAGAAGCATACTCTCTGGGACCTCGTGGTTGGGGAACTTCATGAGCTTCTCATTAAAACTCTCCCCACACCTCGTACAGAGTCTCTCCATTAAATGGATAAAAGTTTATGATTTCATCATGCAATTGGAACATCTTGGATAGGAGGAAGTATCGGTCTAAGAATGTAGTGCTAAGTTTTCCCAACAAAGTAATTGACCCGTCTGGATGAGAACGAATCCACAATACCTCCTCATACATTAAAGAAAATGGGAGGAGACATAATCGTATGGACTTTTATGATATGTGAGTAATATCGAAGAGGGTACAAACATCCATAAATTTTTTGAAGCACAAAGTGGGGTCTTCATAAGCTTTCCCCCATAAGAGAACCTGTTGTTGAAGCATATGCAACATAACACTCATGACGTGGAATACCCTATTCTCTTTATTAGGTGGGATACGTATGGCAGTCGCACATCCAAAATCACGTAGTTGCTTCTCGTCATCAAGGGGACCATTACAAGTCAAGGCATTACTTGCATGGTCACTGATGGTGTCGTGGACACTATTGAATTCACCTAAAAAGAAACAAAAATGAAAAACAAAGTATATTGAAATCACCACAGGCATAAACAAAGCTATAATCAAAACTGCACAAGTGAAAACTAAGTCTCACTCTGCAACAATGGTGCCATTTTAACCATGCTTACCTATGCCATAGTTTTAATATTGGACAATCAGCGTTAATAAAGCTCAACTCACGTTTAGGTAAAATCCTCAAGGAGTGAGTCTAGTCTTTAAAACCTATAGGTGTTGATATCATCTAAATGTATACCTGTAATCTATGTTCTTAGATCGATATCAAATCATACTACCAACTTAAAACGAATATTGTGGTTAAGATGTTAATATGGGATAAGTCTTACAATTATGTCTTCCTGAAGGCAAATAATGTATTGGTTCATGATAATTGAGTGCAAATTCTAGTCATAAACTACATATGTAGGCTAGGTTAGAAGATCTTGAGGTTAATTTTTCAACCAAACCTCTAGATTATCTCCTATGGATCCTTTCGGATACCTCATGGATGTGGAAAGAGAAATCACCTAATACCTTAATTGGGCATCCCTATTTCTAGGAAGATGCCCAAAATATAGCTAATTCTCAATCCACCCTTATTTCTAAGACAATAAAAAGAAAACAAACTACATCTACTATTGCTCACTATTTCCTTTCCACCCATATCCCTCATTCATGGATGATATAGGATCCAAAAGTTCACTCACATCCCTATTTCAAGGTTTATGTGAGCTTTTGAGAATTTAGGTATTTCACCCACAAATCCATTTTGGGAATTTGGTGTTTTCACCAAAAAATTCCAACTAAATCAAGCAAGGATTAGAGAAACCCACAATCAATGACCAAGAATCTATACTAATAAATCACAACCCATACATATTTGCACCATAATTCTACATGATCCTAAGAAAATTGTTTAGCTACTCATAAAGTAGGGAAAATAAATATACCAAATTGATTGTTCAATGCTTCCATTGAAATTGTAATCAAGAATAATCCAATATCCAACTTCAATTATAACCAAAACTAATTGAGAAATTAACCACACTATGTTTCCCCAATTTGGTAAGGTTTACAAAGTCTCTAAATTTAATTTTTAAAGTTGATACTCCTAAATAATAAAGGTTTTTTTGCCTTATAAGGGATTTGGGGTCGACTACATAAAATTTCATAATTTCCGCAGTGCATTAAACCATAATGCAGTGATCACTGTAGCTTAGCCGCAATCGCATCCACCACAACTGCCATAAGATCATTGCGATCATAGGTATTTGACCAAGCTTGAATGGATGCAATCACGACCCTCAGACGGTGATCATAGTAACTGAGATCAGTTCCATCTTTGGGTCTTCCAACTTTTGCACTTCTCTTCTCTTGTTGATCTCTTTTAAGCTCAATTCCACTTCTTTCCTTCTCATCACCTGTACACCTACAAAATATGGAAAATTATTCTATTCAACTAACAAAGTTGTCTTATTCATACCTTTAAATAAGAGTAGTGTGCAAGAATTTAGATGTAAATGAGTGGTAAATTTACCACTCATCATTGGGCATGTTTATAATCAGCCTAAAGGGCCCGAGAAGTACTGGTATGGACTGGTGGAACTCCATAAAAAGAATCAGGAGCTGGATGCCTAGACCATATCTAAACTCTATAAGTAGACCGAGCTATGTTGATATTGTTCTCGGACAGGATAGAAGGGTTTCCATGTGCATCAGATCTTCTTTGAGGCATGATTTGTTATTGAAAAAATGCGGATCAGATGAGATTCAAGACCTTATACTCTATCGCCTGGAATAAAACAAAAAGAAAGGGAAATATTCCTAAATGTCTTATTGCGTCTCCCGTATTAGTGTGGCATGCTACACACCCAAAAAGAGACTCTACTTGACACAGCTTTGTAGACGCTGAATTACATCAATCCTAGGCTTTGATACCATCTTTATTATAACTCGATCCAGGGCCTAAATGTGATGGGTATCTCAGGTTTGCTAATACTAGAGACTGCCCCTTTTTTTCCTAGCTAAATAGGATATAACTCTTAGAAATGGCTTAAATCCAAACGTATAACAAAATAATAAAAGTAACAAACTCAAAGACATACAAGCATATCAAAATTAATACCCAATCAATAATAAAATCCACAAATCCTCTATAAATCAATACCCAATCCAAAGTAACATCCACAAGGTCTCTACAAATCAAAAAATAATCTAAGTTGGGACTTGCCCCTGACAATTACAATGACCATAGCAATGATAATGTTAATGACAACTTTTTAATTCTATCTTATGGAAGGAACTAGATGGAATGATCAAGTCTTTAAGGGAATGAAATCTTACCACTTCACTACAAATGACTGACGAATTGAGTAAATCCATCAAACACTATGTAGGAAAAGTAAGATTGCCTTCAAACCCCATGTCACGTGGGGACACAACATTCAAAGATGGTTAGTAGGTTGAGAATTATCATGTAACTTAGTAATAAAGATAAAGTAATGATAATTCAAAATGAAGTTTAACTAAATATACATGTTCACATACATGTGTGTATCTATATATATACTTATATAAAATACTAGGATAGGGAACAAGGCTTAGCATGCACTTTAAAACTTTAGCTTGTATTATATAGCTTAATCATCACATATCAGTACCCATGGGATATATGGGCCCCATCTCTCACCCCTTGGTCAGGCCTTATTATGTGTTGCCACATGGCTTAGAGAATAATTTTATAAATATGCACAAGGGGCTCGAACCTTCCAACTATATTCTAATATGTCTTGTACAGCCGATCATGTAATTTATTCTCGGGGACTTGAACCTCCCAATAATATAATAAGGTGGACTCAAAAAACCTAGTTATAAGCAAGGCAGCTTGAACACCATGTCATTGAGACCCCCGCACTAACAAATGCAGTTTCCAGTTTTGGTCCCTTAGGACTGCCAATTTCATGGATCAACTACACAACCTTCTTTTAGTTACTATTAAAACATTTATCACAAATTGAACCATAAGACACATTTATTCATACACTATTGGTATCATCATATAAAATACACTTGCAAGGTAACATCACCATGCCATCATAATTCCATTATGTTAGGAAAATAACTCTCTTTGTTTATTAGTACAATATGGGGGAAACTGAATCCCTTTGTTCATTAAATCAAACCATCGTGTATTAATAACCTTTTTATATCATGAAATTGTTCCAAAAATCATTCAATGCAATTTTACTCATACTCAAACCACTTATTCGGTTGGGGTTAATACCAATTCATTTTTTTCTTCACCATACCAATGTACCAAATTTATTTCAAACAACCATTTAAGACATTTAAAATGCATATGTAAACATGAATCATCAAATAAACAACAATCATTTGAAACCCTCAACCTATATTCCAAATCTAACATAAAAACCACATGGAGAACTATTTAAAACACATGCTTTCACCAGGTAATAGTTGGGGAAGAGTAACATGCTCAAAATATCAAGAGTTATATAGAGAATTTTCCATTGGGATCTCCAATTGATCAAATTCCTTGAAACCTTATGTATCTTGATTGAGAGAATAGAGAGTGATTGACTAGTTATTTCAATTTTATTAGGAGTGATAATGACACCCTAAAGGGGCTTTAAGTCACGTGTCATGATTTGGTGTACAAGGGAAATGTCAAAAGTGACCTTAATTAAAAGCTGAAAAATTGTCACCAATGACTATGAGTCACTATACGACTCGCATGGACATTTTATGACTCATCACCATGAGTCGTAGTCGAGACAACATCTAAAAGCCCTGTCTTTGGTGACCCTATGATTCATACTATACAAATCCTCACTTGACCCTAAAACTAATAGGGTCCAAGTCATAGTCAAGATAGAAACACTTGAGAAACACACTGGTTTGGATACAGATGGGACCATACAACTCATTTAGAATCTTTATGAATCATTAGGATCCACTAGTATCAAGGAAAGTAACTTAGGCTACCTTTATTGGACACCCTATGATTGGGGTCTAACGACCTATAACAATACACTACGACTCATAAGTTAATTAAAAATAAAGAATTTTTAGTGTCCAATACTTGAGGTGTCATATTTTAAAGCTGACAACGAGTCATCGTCAGTCCGAATGACTCGCTGCCTAAGGCAGTAATATTATCGACACTTTTTTCCAATTTCAGTTTATATAATATTTTTTATGTTTTATTTTGTATGTATAAATACCCCTTGGTTGTTATTGTATTAGTTGATTAACTCTTCACATTCACAACACTCTATGGATTCTGAGAATTGAGTTTTGATCTTGAAAACCATTGTTCTTAGTTTTTATGATTTAACATTAATTTGAGATTCTAGTTTTTATTCTTTAATTATTGTAAGGTTATTCATATGTTTTCTTTTGTAAAACCAATAGACGTTCTTGAAATCATGAGTGGCCAAACCACCAAACTATAGTTGTGGGAACAATAATGGAATATCAATGTAGAGGAAGTACAAAGTGATTCTTGATAAATATTCTTGCATATAATGTGATCATCTATGGTGTGATTACTTTCTTAATGACTACAGATGTTGAGAACCTTTTGTTATTCAATACTTACTCCAAAAGACAGGTCTAGATCAGGAAAATAAGATCAATCAATGGTTTGAAGATATCAACCTTTATGTAATTAATTTCAGACTCAAAATTAATAGTTGTGCTGGGATCCAGGACAGGGGTTAGCAAGGATATACTCTGAGACTCAAAAGATGATGAGTGAAATTTACTCAAGGTGTTCACAAGACGAATGGTGATATATATCTTCTCAAATTCTGTATTTAAGGCATTCAGATAGTTTTATGAAACACGATAGGTATATGGAGTTGGGAAATAAAAGAAAACAGAGTCCTAGTATTCATCTCACATTGATTTGAACCTAAAGCAATCAAGACTTTTCACTTCTATTACTATTCTCAAAAAATTCCCCCATTTACTTTTTTAAACTTTTCTAGCTGCTTCATCAAGCTTGTGATAAAGATAAAACCTATTTCTTGCGGGTTCTACCATAACCTTTGTTTTGTTAAATATTTAACAACGACTGTGTTACACTTTTTTGGAGGTTTAATATTGGGTGACATTAGAGAATCATAAAACCAGATGAGAATATGAAGGAAGCTGCCTTTACAAAAACATCAAACAAAATACCAATTGATTTCTTCAAAGTCAGATTGGCCGTCAGTATTATTGTCCACGTCGACTTAGGCAACCCTAACCCAAATTACTTGTACACAACTAGTTCCATAAAATTAATACTAACTCCGAAGTCACATAATGATCCTAAGTCACTCAACGCTCTTTTAGCTTGAATGTAAGAAATAATCCCTATTAAGTGTAGCTAACAAAACCCTGCCACATAATAGAAGGTATGCTAGACAAGGCTAATGTAACAACCATAGCAAAAAAATCAAAGATCTCATTGTAAGGAGATTACCAATCCATTCGTAGAATAACTTCAAAATCTACCATATCTGGGACAATTGTAACACCCCGTAACCGGGTCTCGTAACGTCACACGGTACTTTAGGCTACAAGTAGACCCAAGCTAACCCTTTGAGCCTTCTACTTCATATATTAGCTTACTTAATGATAAAAATCATGAACTCAACATTGTGACATCATAAAATGAGAAATATGAATGAAATACTTGGTTTGAACAAACTACAACTCAAAGAAAATCTTAAAGTGTTGATGATCCGATAACTAGTCTGACAAACCTCTACTACTCCAAACTAGAGAGCCATTGGGACAGGTCCCCAACTGACTCATACTCAAATGAAAAGAATTAAACAACTACTAAATGAAATAGGAAGTTTGAGAATAATCGGTCCCCAAAATATGAGGACTTACCACGGCTGATATGTAGATAAGATTGCTCAAAAAGTACACTAGTGAGGTCGAGACTGAGCACCTGAACCTACATTATGAGAATATATGGCACACAAATAAAATATATGGGTCAGTACTTTGGGAGTGTACTGAGCATATGGGGGAGTTTGCAACTAAAATACTCAATATCATAAGCTTTTATAGAAAACTTGCATAGTGTAAAACATACTCACTTAGCTTGAAATAATATATGCCATAAGATTCTTAAATCATCATACTTTTACTTAAAAGCTCAAAATATCATGAGACCTAAAATTATTACGACCATAGCTTACAGAAAAACACTTATAATTTCAAAACATTGCAACTTTAAGACTACAAATCATTGAAACTTGGATGACTTTACAACTTAGAGAACTTTAGGAACTTAGGGAGTTTCTCTTAACTGACATAAATCATGTGAGCTACATGGAGTCCAACGTCTTACCCACGTTGGGGAGAGCTGGTCTATCCTTTCCATCGGATAAAACCTTAACTTTAGTGATCACTATCTTAACCCACTTGGAGTATATCAAGAACCTACGGGGGCACGTATTTCTGGGGCATGAGACCTCAAAATCAAGCCAAAATCAGTGCTAAATACTACTTCCTTACTTAGCTCAGAACTTTAGAAAATCCACCTTAAAACAATTCAACAATCTTTATATATATATATATATATATATATAATGGGAGCCAAAATGCATCCTCTTTACTTCAAACTCAAGAATGTGGATTTCTATCTTAACTTACAATCAAAACTCACTTCATGATATTCTTTAAAAATTGCTAACATCTCATTCTCAAACTCATGCTTTAACCATAAGGTTCAATTCATAACAATAGGACTTAAAATTTTCAAAACATGATATAGACATTGAATTATGCAACTTAATCCATAAATTGACAATTTAAAACATTAATATGCATAATAATATTACAACTCAAAGCTTGGGTAAGACATAGTTTCATAAAACTCACAATATAATGACATGATAGGAATTCTCCATGAATTTATGAAATACATTATGAAAATATGTAACTTTTGTGCACAAGAACAAAAGGGTGTTCTTGTTCAAAAACACATACCTTAAACTTGGAGCTTTTGGATGACTTCAAAAATTTTGGAAGGTGTTTTAGCAACTATTGGGTGACCCTTGTATCCCTGTTAATGGGGAATTTAAATATGCAAGAATTATTGAATTCTCAGGGTTGAATCTCTAGATAATTCAGTTTTTATGTTGAAACCCTAACCTTGTGGTTGAAGGTGTGTAAAGAATTTTGAAATGTTTAAGTAAAGAGAAATAGAATAAAATACATTCTCAGAGGGTTATAAGTCATGGGAAGTGCAGTAAAGAGACCAAAATACCATTGCAAAAATGTCATTAAATTGCTGAAAAATAGCTGACAACATTCGTGACAAGTCATCACGAAATGTCATCACAAAAGGGTGGATTTTATGATTTTTGGCTTAATGTTGACTACATTTTGTGACAAACCGTCAAACTTGTGACAAGTCGTTAGTAAATTTCATCACAAAATGTTAAATTTTGTGACTTTCTGCTTATGGTGACGATATTTGTGACAAGCCGTTTGGCTTCTAACAAGTCGTCAAAAAATGTCATTATAAAATGCTGGATTTTGTAACTTTCTTCTTATGGTGATGACATTTGTGACAAGCCATCAGGCTTGTGACAAGTCATCATAAAATGTCATCATGAAATTTCCTGGCTGATATGCTGGAGTAAAATGGGCATAACTCTTTGCTCCAATATCCATCTCAAGAATTCAGTCGGCAAGGAATATTTTGATTTGTCTAATATCTAGGACACTTTTGAGGCCCTAATACTCATCAAGCTAGATCATGTAGCTACCAAATCACTAACTTTATTTCTAATAAGTTTGAAATAGGATTCTACTATTAGTTGAAATTCTTGGGGTATTATAACAATGAGATCAATGTGAGTATAAAATTCCCAAATAGGCATTAGACAATATCTATAAATCTGATCCACTACTAAAGAATTACTCACGAGGGTAACTACAAAAAATGGTACACATAAGTACTTTGAATATAAACCCAACCACAAAACAGAATAAGTGAAGACATATGAAAATATGTAACCAAGATAACACAAAGCAGAAGTTGAATGATGGAGTGCCTTGGTAACTCATAAAACCTCACCTCATACTCAAACAAAGACATTGAACCATGTCTCAAAGTAGAAAAATTGTCTCAAAGATGCTCGCATATGCTACAAGGCATACACTTCCCCAAGAAAGTCTTGGAGAACTGAGTTAATGTCACCAATAAAGATCCAACTATAATGACCTTTTTGATAATTTCTTATACTTATAGTTATCTAAATATTGGAGCTTTACCCTATAGACACCATGTCATTTAAGACTTTTTGGGACTGAACGTTCAGTTACTAGGCAATTGATTTGTTTTTTAGAGCTAATTCCCTGTTTAAAAGACTTTGATGGTTCCAAATAGCCACTGGGAAAAAACATCAGTGAACTGATCTCTTATTAAATTTTGAATACTCTAGTAGTTTCAAAATATTGATTTTAAGATAGTTAGGCCATAATTTCAGGTCCCAATGTACCCAAACTTATTTTGAACAATTGGTTGGTAAGTTGGAAATTTCAAAATATGGGCATGGGACCCTCATTGGTTGAAATGACCTAGGGTTGAAAATCCAACTTTTACAACATGCCTAGAACATATAACTTTGTATGATTAGATAGTTCATTTTAGAAAATTGAATTCTAAATAAATCTAGAGGCATCATTGCAAACTTGGAAAAATTTTCAAGTTATTGGTACTGGTGCCATGGCGATCGCACAAGGATCACCATAATCATTCCATGGATATCATGAAAATTCCTATGGAAATTACAACATGGTTATTATAGTCAAAGTAATGGTGATTATGGTAACTTTTTGCCTTGAGGGTTTATAATAGACCTCAATGTCGAGAATTTGGGCATTTCCTCTTAATACTTGCGACCTAAAAACCCTAAATGGGTCTGATGACTCAATACTGAGTCTTGAGGGTGACTTTAAAACTTACTAAAAATCTTTTATCATGATTATCTTTTGTATTAAGGTAAGATTTTATCACCTCACTAATGAATTACTTAGTTTTTGATCCAAAACCCCAAATTCAATTAGGGCTTGATTTTAGCCCAAAGTTTGCTTGGTTTACTCATAATTTAGAGGGTTTTGGTTCTATGAGCATCATATTATGTTGGGTTGGCCTCATAAATGTATTTTCCATACAAGGGACTCACTTGGGGGGGTTTTGGTCTTATTTTTGAACCCAAAGCACAATGGTGCATATCTGCATCGTTATTCTCATATTGAAGAGTAGATTATGACTTTGATTGTGTGATGGAATTTTGAGATTATGAAATAATGAAGGAGTTTGTTGATTGATGTATGGTTTTGTGGTTCATCTATGAGATAGGCTTCTATCTACTCTTCTTCGTATGATGATGTGTGATATATATATCGTGTGAATGTGAATGTTATTTTTTATTATTATTAGAATAAATTAGTCTTTGGTAATAATGTTGGGGATTTAATAGTGGCTTTTAACCTGTAAGGTAAAATGCTTTGTACCTTTCAAAATCCAATTGCCTTCTCCCTAGATTGAACTAGTTGTAGTATGGATATGATACGATGGTTTGGAATATAGTTTAAGTTTTGGAAGTATGGTTAGGAAGATTAACCTATGTTGGGTTGGTGATCTTGAAACCATCATTTTGATATATTTGAAATAAAAGCCCTTATTTCTAGATGGAGTTCCTTTCTTAGGATTGGTTATGACTTATATGACATCTAAATATTAAACTATATACCTTTGCCTAGTTTTGGGCATAGATTGTCTAATTATGGAAATAAAGAACTGTAAGTGGATTTGTCAATCCGACTAAAGCCAAGACTTGTGTTAGCCCCAGCGAACCTAGTTGTAAATGCTAAGCATTGTTGAGACTATTGAGCCTTTAGAATAAGTTTACATCGAGACTTAGTAAATTTTGATTAATTTTCCCAAATTATGACTAATAGATTACGACCATGATATTTCCTATGGAAGTGGTATTGGGCCTTTAGAGATCTTATTTCCTCTTTGACATGATATTGGGCCTTTAAAGGTGTTATTTCATTATAGTCATGATATATGACCTATAGATATGAGAAGACTACTAGATGTAATATGCCTCATAGTTATGGTTTATGTCCTAGTGATATGATATATCTCCAAGGTGTGATATGCCTTACTTATAATAAGCCTACTAGGTGTGAGATGATTAAAAATATGCATTTTGACTTATAAATATATCATGCCTCATAGTTGGACTATGACATATAAATTTGAGATGGATTACTAATATAATTAATGATATATATTCCAGATATGGATATGGGACTAAGTCCATGATTACAATGCTATGATTATTCCAAATATATTTTTAGGAAAAAGGACGTGTTATGATATTCGAGAAGCAATTATCCTTCTAAAGGATATGGTTGTAGCTTATAAATATATATATATATATGTGAGTGTGTGTGTTTGTACTTATCTCTATTGTATGGGATAAAAGAAGATGCGGTCTAATGCTTATGATTCTAATGTTTGAATACTGGTGATATCATTCATAGATTTGGTAGATTCTTGATTTTTTCATCAATGGTTATAATTCTAATTAGATTATAATATTATTATGGTTTCCACTAACTAAGGGTTAAAGCCCACTTTCTACCTTAATAATGGATTTCTTCATAATTATAAATGCAAATATTTAATGAATAACTTATAGGTAAAAGACGTTAAAAATGATATTTTAAAGTCTTGAACGAGCTAAAGTCTGGTCTATAATTTGATACTACTAATTACTCTGGTCGTTAAAGATTCTGACCCTTTCTACACTTCATAACTATTTATAACTGCAGATTACTTCGGCAATGGACTTACAAACTTACACTCTTTTTGCCACGGAATGATTTCATGCACCTATTATATAAATATATATACTTATTTAGGATGTTATATTGATGATGAACGATGAATTATCAAAATATAACCTACCTTTTTTCTCTTTTAATGATCATTTACTTTAGCCCTCATGGGGCTTCCACTTCAGTTTTGCTATCGTGGGGCTCGCTTCCTATTATTTACTTGATGAAGATATTGTGATGATGACCATCAAGGCCAGATGATATTATGACAATGTGATAATTCCCATCAAGTTCGAAGGATATTGTTATTATATGATGATACTTGGCAAGGCTGGGGCTATTATGATGATGATATTGATGCACAACAAAGCTATTGGATGATTATATTTATAGGTTTATGTAAATATCTACCGGTTCAAGTTTGGCTATCCTTATATATTACAAATATATACATATGCTCAGACAAAATTGAGGATGATTATAATGGGGGATGATGATGACGGTGGTTTTGGTATTGTGATTTTGTTGCATTCATATTTGCATGCGCATCACCTTTCACTAGTATGAGCCTATGTCTATCAACTAGTATAGGACAACAACATAGATATGAGTGATTACTATACCTTGTGTTGTTGTATGCTGATTGCACCTTTTGAGCCTGGGGCGGTGGGGGTATGCATAGTCTAGGCTAGGTATTTCGTTGTTCAAAATATCTAGTTACTCGCATTGTTATTAATATTGTTAATATCAATGTTATGATCACTGTTATGTCTAGCTATGACAAACTGTTTATTGATTCAACATCGAGATTCTATCAATGATTTTGGCCTCATTTATTTACGATTTTATTACTATTCATGATTAATTATGATTAGATTAGATGGATTACAAATTCGGAGTTATTAGTACTAAATCCTTGTACGATTATAATGAGGCCTTAAATGAACAGTATGATGAACTAGGTTGTACTTCGATTTGATATTGTATCTATATAAATGTATATCTAGGTATTTGTAGCAATGGTATTACCATATATCCCTTACTTCCTTCATTAATATTTTATATTCATTTCTTGGCCTTGAATATTGCTATATGATCTTTTTTATCTGTCATTCATTTACTAGCAAAAGATATATGATATAGTGGTGAGATTTCTATGTTTGGCTGAAATAGGATAATTTTTCCTTGATACCTTTGTAGCCTTATTCTGTTAGTCTCTTGGACATGAATAGGATAGGTTATCCTTTCTTTATCATTGGATTTTTATTTAGTTATTGGACACTTGCGTATAGTTTTCTCTCTATTTATATGTTATATATATATATATCTGCTTTATATTTGCAGCTCAATTGATAGTTTCCTCATGAGTACCATTTTTTTGGTACTCATACTACACTTCTGTAGCCTGCAGATCATAGTATAGGTTATCACCATTAATGTGTGCATCATGTGGAGAAGCCACGGTTTGGAGACTTAGAGTGTGCTCCTTACATTTGGAGTATTACTTGCCTCACTCTTATGTAATAGATTAGTCACTATGTGGCATTCATAGATAAGTTGTATCTGTTAAATTCCTTTGATATTTCAATTTTGTACTTTTATATGATACTCGAAGCTCTTGTACAAATACCACCAGGTTTTAGGATTATATTTTAGTAATTACTTCTTTATTTCATCTATTTTGCAATTATTTTCCCTATATATTTTTTAGTCCATTAGTATCCATTCTGGACTACGGGGTTTGTTGGTCTACTTATGGGTTATAGTACGCGGCATAATAAACTAAGAAATTGGGTTGTGTTAAATATGTAACAGAGCATAGGTTTCACCAGTGTATTAGTACAAGAGCTAAGTATTTAGGAGATGTAATTCTTTGAGAGCACCCCAAGGACATCACATGATGCTTAGGACTATGTATAGCCCTAAGCTAACCCATGATATGTTTTCACGTTAGAACTCAGGTGAAAAGTGAAATAGCATATGTAGAAACTAAAGATAAACAAATTCATATCTTATTGTAATTCTATAACTTTTGAAATCTTAAACCAAGTCTTTGAACTTAGAACATACACAATCTGACAAGCCTCTACTAATAACTACAGAGTTACTGGGATAGACCCCAGTTGACTCAAACTTTAAACGGAAGCCAAAGATTTAAAATAACTTTAAAAAATGAATAGGAGTTTGATAAGCTGTGTCCTTGAGCTATGACTCACAAAAAGTCGAAATACAAGGGATGATGCCCGTAGTCAACCTTACTATTAGAAACGAGCACCCAAACGTACATTATAAGTCAATGTTGCACATAGACATATATGTTGGTCAGTACTTCTAGAATGTACTTAGTATGTGGGGGCGAATTAAAAGTAAAACAAGAACTTAATATATATGTACACTTTCAAATGATGCATGCTAAGCATAAATAACTCACCCTGGACTTGAGTAAAGCTAAAGACTGCAAAATCATAAAAACATGGATAATGAAACATATGAAATAACTTAGTGAGCCATAACACTTAGTTTCTGAAATCCTTACTTTTATCCTTTCTTATGGGAGATTCTTATAACCAATATAAACTATGTGAGCTATCATTTTGTCTAATATCTTACCCATATTGGGGAGAGCTATTCTACCCTTACTATCAAAATAGAACATTAACTTAATAGATCACTGAACTTAACTTATATTGGGACTTAAAGCTATATGGCTCATATCTTATAAGAATTTAGGATACGCTCATCCACATTCCTTTCTCGGTGCTAAATACTACTCCCACAATGCATATATGCTCATACTTAAGAAATCCATCATAAAATGACATAAGGGTTGATAGACTAATTAAAATTATACTTCTCTTTACTTTAAATCATAATAAAGATGAACACTTGTGGTTTTCATGTCTTTTCATTTGATCAAAGGGTAAACTTTTTTGAATCATGCTATATTGCATATAAATGGAGTTTAAAAGCTTAGGCTTTCTTGTAAGCTCTGTACTTCTTCTTAAATCTTGAAAATCGTACTTTCTTTAATAGCAATTATAATAAAATATCAGACTCTATACCCATATAGAAATCTTTCATCAGAATTTAAACTCAAATCACAATATCAATCTTAATGTTCAAAGCACAAACAGATGTAACCGTTATACGTCTTTGGCATTCAAATTAGAAGATAAGAGTATACTTCAATACATGAGAATTTGATGGATGAACTCTAATATAAGAGATTCAGATTCAACCTCTAAACCATGCTTTTAGGGCACAAGGATGGAAGAATTAACCTTTTTCAAAAACCTCAAATACCAGGAATTTCTTGACTTGTGAAGAGAACTTGAACTTTAAGACTTGAGAGATAACTTGGTGAGAGAGAGCCTAATCTTTTATTCTTCAAAATTGGAAGGAGAAAAGATGTTCATTGACTGAATGATAGAGAAAAATAATGCCTCTCTAGGGTCATAGGTCATGGTTTTTGAGTTATAAGTAAGGAAAAGAAAAAAAGACCCTTAACTGAACTAACTAAAATTGACCTCTAGTTGTCGAGAGTGAATCTTATCACTTGTTAGATGATAATACAAGTTGGCCTTATGAATCGTAAGCTTGGAAGGGAAAAAGATGGTATACACTAGTCAACATATGAGTCTAAACTTATGACTCATAGCATCTCAATACGATTTGTAGCCCCCCACTTGCAACTTAGACAAAAACTTAGAGAACCTAGGTTTTTTACCTTATGACTTCTCATCATATGACCCATAACATCAAATAATGTGAAACACCTTGGTTTCTGGAACTTATAAAATTTTCTAGAACTCTAATCTCTGGACCTAATACGACTCCAGGGTACGAGCCGTATGTTGGGTTATGGATGATAAGTTCGAGTGTATGCTAACCAATATGGGTTGGTGGGTTGGATTTCGGTTACTGGAATTGATACGACTTATGTGTATGCGTCGTATTATTCATTTGGATCATTTGGTTCCTTAACTTTATCTTATACTTGGTTTCTTAGGTTAGATTAGAGTACAAGTGGAACACCATGAGCCATAAGACAAGGTATGAATCGTACCTAAGACTGATATAATGGACAGTATCTAAATGTTACTTAGGTTTAAATCTTCTAGGGGTAAAGATAAAGGGTACAAATCATATGATTTGGATAATACTTGGTTAGATATGTCATATTCTTGATAGTTTTTGATCTAGAGGTTGAGGATACCACTCACATTGGAAGGGTATGACTTGTCAGGGCCAGTCGTATCCTTATGACGGTATTTTAGTGCAACTTAAGTAGGGGTATTCTGTATATTTTTATCCTAACATGGTCCTATGACTTCTAACATATTTGAAAGGTTATTTACCCCATTATTACATTCATTAACACTTAGAAAAACTTCTAAAATACTCTATAGTTCTCACAAGAGCTTTTTGGCAAGGGGAGCTACGGTTTCAACTAAAGGATTGAATTAGGGCTTGTCTTGGTGATATCTTTATGTCATCATCTTGCATTAAGAAATGTAATCTTCCCTCATTATTAATTCTAACTAAACACATGGTTTTTGTGACTTTTTTTATAATTTCATTGATTGCATTATTTTGGTTTTCAAATCTGATTAGGCAATTTTGATATAAAATGGTTGGTTATCATTTCCAATGGTTTTAATTATACTTTTATATGAATTAATGATGGATTTGGATAATGGGATTGCATGGAAATAATTAAACAATAATTAAAATTGACTTTGGTCATATTATTCTCCTAATGTGTTTGACCAAATGCATATAAAGATATGTTCATCGTATCAATTACTTTTGAATGGAACTCTTGCCTGTTTAAAATATTGGAAAAGGAATTATTCATTGTTTAAATGACTTGGAATGGTAAATGGCTAATTGTTAGGCTTGTGGGTTACGTGGAATCCCCCAAGTGGTTTAATGTAGTACCCCGAAAAATTAAACCACTATTAGCGCTATGTTTTAATCTCATGCATAGTACATTATGATTCTTTTATAGATTTATGAGTATGTTAGATGTATATTAAGGCTTCAAATAACTCCCAGCTATTAGATGAAGAAAAATATTCCTTACCGATTGAATTCTTGGGAAGGATATTTCCATGGTCAAATTCAAATGAGCATATCTCTCGTTATACTATGAATATTTAAGATCATCACCCATCAAAATATTTATAATTGAATTATCTTTCCAATTATATTAATTTTGCCCAAATCTAATATTGGAGCAAAATGTTATGCCCAGTTTACTCCAGCATGTCATCCTGAAAACTGAGTAACGACATTTCTGAGGACTTATCCCATTTATGATGACATTTCTGATGACTTATCACATTTCTGATGACATTTCTGATGACTTATCACATTTTTCATGACATTTCAGATTATCTATCATATTTTTGAAGTCTTATCAGCCTTGGTCGTCAACTAATAATTTCAGCAACTAGGAAGCAGTTTTGTAGGGGTGTTTTTGACTTTTCCTTCACCTTCCATGACAAAAATCATCAAAATCATGTACATAACCATCATACTCTAACGGATAGATAGTTGAATTATCTATCCAACGATACCAATTTTGCCCAAATTCGATATCGGATAAAAAGTTATACCCATTTGACTCTAGCATATAAGCCTGGAAACTGAGTGATGACATTTCTTATGACTTATCACATTTCTAAAGACTTATCACATTTTAATGACATTTCTAATGACTTATCACATTTCTGACGGATTAGCAGCCTTGGTCGTTAGCTAATAATTTCAGCAACTAGGAAGCGGTTTCACAGGGGTATTTTGGAATTTTCTTTCACCTTCCATGAAATAAATCATCAAAATCACGTACATAACAATCATAAATCATTTTTAAAAACCCTTAATCCTCTCCACTCTCAAGAACAAGAAAATTAGGGTTTCCTCTCAAGACCATTACCCAAGAACAAGATTCAAGCTCTCCTTCAAGAAAACCAAGAAATTATCATTCCCAATTCAAGAACCTTCAAGAAAAGACATTTTCTTTCAATATTCAAGCCTTTAAGGTATTTAAGTGTTGATTCTTGGGTCCTTTCCGCCCAAGAAGTTCAAGAATCCCTCTTTCTAAATTCAAGATTTTAAATTTATGTGTTTTTCTTGGTTTATGTGAATTGAGTTTGAAGGTTATGTTGTTGTTGAGTTTCAATTCATGATATGATTATAAAGTTGCAAACTTTTACCCTATTATGTAATAATTATATGATGTTCATGATAAATCCCTTCAACTTGTTTGTTGATTTATTATCCTTGAGAATTGAGTGTCAAATTTGTTATATGACCAAAGCATGCTCCCCATGTGTTTGATAAAATGTTTGTGTGAAGGAAATTGGGTCAATATAGCATATTTCCTAGAAACCTACATATTTAGTATAAGCCATGCACGCCAAGTGTTTGTTGATTAACCATAGTGAATGAATTATAGTATGTTGTGTGGATTCTTATCCTTGTGCGTCCCTTGTTGAATGAATTGTTATATGTTAGTATAAAGTTCTCAATTATGTATAGTTGAATACATGCTATGATGTTGATGTTAGTCGTGAATTCAAAAAGTGATGTTTTGTCTATTTTCTTCTATCGAGTCCTGGGGCTACTTGTACCTGAAAAATATAGTTGTGTGCCTAGAGCCGAGTCAGTCTCAAGATAATTTCAATCGTGCTATGATCAGTAGAACTCAGTTAGTTATAGAACTCAGAACTTAGTATCATTCAGTCAGATATTTGATTCAATAATACTCGTTCAGAGAACAGAACCAATTGAACCCAGTCAGCTCAGTCATGAAATATGAATAATAATAGATTCAGCACAATTTTAGTTCAATTAAGAATCAATTCAGATTCTTTAACTTGGGAGTAAGAACTAGCACCGAGTGAGTATGAGGATGGTGGATTCCCCGTTAGAGGACAGATTTTTTAGCACAAATCCCTATACTCTAGAACTGTATATCCAGTGCAAGACTAAGAGTCACCCTTCAGATTAAGGCTTGAATTTACAATTATATTGCCTTAGGCTTGAATTTCTGTTCAGGGTCACCCGTCAGAGAGGCTTGACCATAGCATAGGCCTCTACCCATGGCATGGTATTGACACCCTTCGAGCTGGGTTTATAGGTTAGACCCTATAAGTTCAGATTCGAGGCATGTCGGTTAAGTAAGAACTCCCACAGTTACAGTTTCTGTATTAGTCTTCAGAGTAGGACTTAAAAATTAGGATTGTCAGATACAGTCATCAATCAAAGTGAGGAACTCATATAGTTCCATAGATTTATAGAACACCCGCTAAATAAGCTTGGTCTCACACAAAGTTATTCAATATCAGTACCTACAGAGGTCACCCATCAAATAGGCTTGATCTCAGTCTCAGATTAAGTTGAGTATTCTTACTATCATTATAGAGATCACTCTTTATTTATGCCTGATCTCAAGCCTAGTCCATCTTATCATCATTAGAAGATTTAGAGATCATCCTGCTAGATAGGTTTGATCTCAGATTCAGCAAGTTAATATCAGTTATCGGTAGATACAGTCATCCGATTTATCAGTATTAATAAGTACAGATATCTATTTCAGTTGTTTTAGATATATATAATCTCAGTATGTTCAAAAACCTCAGATTAATGATATATTTAGTATAAGTTATTAGATTCAGTCCCAATATGCTTAGTCACATAATGCACAGTATGCTAAGTAGTTACAAATTCTCTAGGTATGCTAATACAACTCTTGGATATCATTCAGTTAGTTATTGTTCATGCATAAGCCCTTGCATTTGTCCTTACCTCATTTGCATACTTAGTACATTCTCATGCTGACGCATTTGGTCTATGGTGTTTTATTTGATTCCATAGGTTCAGAAGCATGAGCCCAGAGCACTCTAAGCAGTCAAGACCCAGTCAGCAGCAGTACACATAGCAGTGAGTCCTCTGCATTCGAGGATGATCCTTATCTTTTTACTATCTCATTAGATTCAAATTATTTTCAGTTGATGGAATTAGTTGGGGACATGTCATGGGTTAGCTTGTGAACCTTCAGGATCATGAGCACCATGTAGCATCTCGGTTTGGAAAATTGGGGTGTTATATTTAATATGTTAAATAGAAGGGCACTTGAAAGTCCCCTTAAACGTCTATATGGTTGTCTATGTATGATACTTATAAAATGGTTTGGTATTATGATACCACTATCAATTTCCTTTGTCAATAAATTAAATATGGATTGGTTATTGGGAAATTTAATTTAATGGGGAAATAATGGTAGAAGGTGTATCTAAGCTTTGAAAGGTTGACGTCTTCAGGAGACTAGAACTGGAAACTCATATTTTTTTATATGAGGTTGGTCTTGGTGATCACGAGCAGGATGTCATACTATATTTGGGGGATGTACTAGTTATCCCAAAATTTTCTTCCCTAGTCATGCGCTACATGCACTACGGCACTATTAGTAGGGGAGCTGAACCTATATAGCCCATTGGTGGTATAGCATGGCAAAGCTACATAGCCCAGGGTTTGAGCAACACTGTGAACGGTTCCCTCCATCGGACTTGGGGTGAGAAAAGTTGAAGTTACCTGACCTTGCTCTCTTGTTCTGCCTCTCCCTTGTCTTAAACTTCTGCTCTTCTACTTGCTGGGCATGGGTCATGAGTCTAGCTAAGGTCATATCACTGATTAGCATCGCAGACCTACACTAATTTACCATGCTAGCGTTGACCCCTAACATGAACTTGCTCATCTTAGCTCTATTGTCTACAACCACATGAGGAGCATACCTGGCTAGTTGATTAAATATGATAAAATGCTCCTTAACCGTCATATTCCCCTTCCTGAGATTGATTAACTCAAGGACTTTGGATTCTCTCAGCTCTTGGGGAAAAAAATCTATCTAAGAAGGCCGTGAAAAATTTCTCCTACTCAATAGGGCATGTATCATCTAACCTCTCAGACTTCCACTGTTTGTACCAATCATGAGCAATATCCTGTAACTTGTAGGAGGCTAACTCAGTACTCTCAATAGAAGTAACACCCATGATGTCATTGACTTTCTGGACTTGGTCAATGAACTCCTGAGAGTCCTCATAAGATTAGACCCATAGAAAGATGGAGGGTTCATCTGGGTGAAGTCCCGAACCCTAGCAGGTTTGGGATTCGCCACTAGATTGGCTGGAATAACTGGTGGTCGTTCATTCTGTGCAGCCATGGACTGAGCAAGTATGGTAAATACAGCTCTAAACTCCGTATGGGAAACATGTTCATCCAAAGGATCTCCGGGCTGAGGAGCTGGCTGGTTTCTTCTCTTTGGGGCTATGGTATGGAATGAGTGAAGAATGGATTAGACTGAGAGTTTAACTTGTGATTATGCCCACTAGCATGACATGAATAACGAAGAAAGGGGACTGTTCCTAAAACATCTCATAGCCTCCTGCACATAAATGTGGCACGCAACACACTCATGTACAAGACTCTACTAGATGAGGCTTTCAGACTTCCTAGGACTCTATTGAACCTTAGGCTCTGATACCAATTTTGTAACTCCCTGATTCGCTGAACTAGAATGCTACACGGTGCTCATGACCTCGAGGGACCACAAGCTAACCCATGACTTATATCTGTACCTGTATACTACTAAAAATCATGATATAATAATGCGGAATACATAGAACTGTAAGGCCATAAGGTTCAACTGAATAAAATCATGTGGGTGAAAATACCCAAAACAACTCAATCTAAAAGCTAAGTCTGATCGTAAATCTGAACATAAATATGAAAGCCTCTAAACTATCTAAATAAGGAGTTAAAGAAACATGTCTCCAACTAACTTCGTAAAACTAAACTAAACATATAAATAAATGTATGCAATCATATTGTCCTCGAATCAATGAGGACTCATTATGTATCTGCGACTGGAATGCTACCGCTACTGCTGGGATGGAGCTCGTGTCTCGGAACCTATGGTTTAACATGAACACAAAGCACCATAGCGCAAATGCGTCAGTACAACTGGAGTACTGAGTATACGAGAAATGTAAGCTGAATATAAAAGGTTTCATGCATGAACTAGACTGACTAACTAATATGAACGTGGGAGTGCAAACACACATATATAGAAACTGGGACAGTGAATATGTGATAGCATGACCTGTAAGCTAATATATGGTTTACTGATAACTGTCATGTATTGCTACTGAAACTGATAATATGGAAAACCGTATCTGATAGTCTTGTATCTACTGAAATCTGAAGAACGCCCTGAGTTCTTTTATTTAGACTGATACTGAAACTGTGGGAAGTAGTGTTTAACTGACATGCCCCATGTATGCCGTTATGTCTAAGATGGGGTCTAATCTCTGCCCTGACTGGAGGGCTGTCAATACCGTGCCACGGGTAAGGACAGCCTGTAAGTGACCCTTATCTGGCGATTACTTAATGAGAATGGTCAAAACCCTAAACTGACGGATTAAGCCACCTCATTAACCCTAATCTGACGAGTTAAGATATCTCAACCTACGCTAGCTATGTAGTTCTAGAACATAAGGATGACTACTAAGAATCACACCCTGAACTGGCGGGTGAGTTCCCATTCTTGGGTTCACTCGGTGCTAACCTCTACTCCCATCTAAAGGGACTGGACATGAATCACTGACTGTGCATCACTTAATCTTACTGAATTCCATTGACTGGCAGAATGTTACTGATATTTGACAACTGACTAAGATCATGAGGTTTTTCCTGAGTCACATGACTAACTGAAGTCTATGGAATCATAGCTTGAGTTTGGATATCGTGAAACATGACATGGCTCTACGCACACAGCTATAGTTTTTTGGTAAAAGTACCCCAAGTACTCGATAAGAGGAAATTGACACACATGACATGACTTGATCACAAGACTTGAGTTCCCAATTCACAATATCATAAGGCTTTCATAATAAGAATGATTCTCAAAAAACTATCACATGATCGGGAATGCACACAACATCTATATACTTGGATGGCTTCGATAAAATGGTCATTCCATATCGCAACAATATCCTGAGCATCTCGTACAACTTGTTCAATTCAAGACAATAGCATAAGAATCACGTTAAACATAAACTGAGAACATGGAATAGTCATTTAGGACTTATTATGTCATAAAAGCATGATTTCTATTCCCTTAGGTATTTTTACAAACACCTTACAAGCATATCTTAGGTATAGGTGGATTCATCAATATTACAAATATTCAACCACCAATTTCACATATTTATACGTTAAATACCACCATATCCTCACAATAAACTTACAAAGATCCCATCTTAGGCATTATCAAACACCAACCACATGAACATCAAGAACCAACAACATAGACATCATAATATAAAATTTTGAAGATGGTTCTTGATCTTCATTGATGAAAGGAGTCCATGATTCAACTCACGCATACCTTAGAAGGAAGATTCTTGATGATTGACAGAGGAATTTCTTTGAAATCGGATCATCAAGCTTAGTTACACAACCTTAGTTATTTTTCTCTTTTAGTGCTCTTGGATGATGAGCTTTGAGATGATAATAGGGTTGTAATATGTTTAGAAGCTATATATTTCGTAATGTTAAGTTTAGGGACATGTAAGGAGTGTTAAAACACTTAATTAACCTTAAAATAACTTGAAACAAAGTGTTTTTGGCACCTGGAACTACCTTAGGCTGTGCCCAAGTTATTACCTAAGATAGGTTGGGTGGCGCCTAACCAATCGCCTATCCTTACTGTCTCTCACAAAAATGGGTATAACTTTTCGATCGGGTATTGGATTAAGGCAAAATTGGTATCATTGGAAAGATAATTCAATTCTATACAATTTGGTTGGTCTAAAATACCAAATTAACATCAAGTTATACTTGTTCAAAGATGACTCTTGCAAAATTGAACACTAAAACTTAATAGATTCAAAAACTCTTAGCTTGTATTACCTTAAGTGACTCATATGAACATGCTTAATGCATCAGAAGCTATCCTATCACTAGGATATTCATTGTAAGTCATGTACTCAAGTATGAATCACATGATTGGATATTTCATACGTAGGAATACTTATTCACTTCCTAGCTTAGAAACATGCGAGATATTACAATATCTCCCGCTTGGGAACATTCGTCCTCGAATGAGAATTTATTGAGAAGGGATACAAGACAATAGAACCTAAACTGAACATGTTGAACTGAAACTTGATCTCATGACTGACATGTTAAATATACTGAACTCGTGCATATTTGATGTACGGACAACTGACACATGAATGCATGACTGATTATAAAACGATTAATAGGTACCAAGTTTATACTGGAAAAATGAACGTGAAACTGAATAAGCTTAAGGAGAACTATTACCTTTAGCTTGATCTGAATTGGCGGGGAAGAGGTGATGATACTTGGTACACATATCTGCTTCTACTTCCCAAGTAGCTCCCTCATGAGACTAATTTTGCCAAAGAACCTTGACTAGGGGGACTTCTTTGTTCCTCAATATACGAGTCTGATAATATAAGATTTTGACTAGAATCTCTTTATATGAGAGGCTGTTCTGAATGTCGATGCTCCGAAGAGGGACAAAAACTGCTGGGTCACCTATGCACTTCTTTAGCAAAGAGACATGGAAGACTAGATGGACTGAGCGTAGATCTGGAGGCAATTCAAGCTCATAAGCAACCTTGCCGAAACAAAAAAGAATTTTGAAGGGACCGACATATCGGGGACTGAGTTTCCCTTTCTTGCCGAACCTTTTTACTCCCTTCATGGGAGAGATCTTAAGATAGATATAGTCATTGACCTCAAACTCGAGATCCTTTCTACGAATATTTGCATAGGACTTATCTCGGCTTTGAGCAGCCTGGAGTCTCTCTCTGATCAACTAAACTTTCTCTAAGGTGTCGAATACTAAGTTAGGACCTATGATTAAGGCCTCACTAACTTCAAACCAACCAATCAGAGATCTACATCTCCTACCATAGAGAGCTTTGAATGGAGCCATTTGAATACTAGAATGATAGCTATTATTGTATGCAAACTCAATCAAAGGAAAGTGGTCATCCCAAATTTCCTTGAAGTCAATTGCCCAAGCCCTTAGCATATCTTCAAGAGTCTGAATGGTCCTCTCTGCTTGACCATCTGTCTCAGGATGAAATACGGTGTTGAGATGGATTTGGGTACTGAGACCCTGTTGGAATGCTTTCCAAAAGTGAGAAGTGAACTGGGTACCTTTGTCTAAGATGATATATAGTGGAACACCGTGTAACCTTACTAACTTTGTGATATAGAGTTTGGCATAATCCTTGGAGGAATAAGAAGTACGAATAGGAAGGAAATGAGCTGACTTGGACATTCTATCTATAATGACCCAGACTGAATCATGCTGATGATGAGTTCTAGGCAAACCCATCATGAAGTCCATGTTAACTTCTTCCCACTTCCAAGTACGAATGGTGAACTCTTGCATGGAACCACTGGGCTTCTGATGCTCTATCTTAACCTGCTGACATGTAGAGTACTTAGCCACAAACTCTGCAACATCTCCCTTCATCGCACTCCACCAATAAATCTCCCGTATGTCGCAGTACATCTTAGTGGCCCCTGGATGAAATGAGTATCGCGCACCCTGCGCTACAGCAAGAATTCGCAACTTCAATTCATGTACACTTGGAACACATAGACGACCCTAACAATGAAGAACACCATCTCCCTCTTGGGAGAGAACCTTGACTTTCTAATTCTGAACTGACTCTTTAAGCTTGACAAGGCTAGGATACCTTTCTTGTTTCTCTTTCACCTCAGAAACTAGAGGTGACTATGAACTACTATGAATACATACACCACCCTCTGAATATCGACTAAGTGAATGCCTAGTCTGGAAAGCTGATGGATCTCCTGAGCCATCTTTTTCTCACTATCCTCAACGTGAGAAATACTACCCATGGAGAGTCGACTGAGAGCATCGGCCACAACACTAGCCTTGCCAGGATGATAAAAAACACTTATGTCATAATTATTCAAGAGCTCTAACCACCTTCTCGGGCGAAGATTGAGATCTTTCTAGGAAAAGACATACTGGAGGCTTTTATGGTCTGTGAAGAGATCTACATAAACTCCATAGAGATAATGCCTCCAAATCGTCAAGGCAAGAACTACCGCTGCTAACTCAAGATCATGAGTAGGATAATTCTTCTCATGTGGCTTTAATTGTCTGGAGGCGTAGGCTATGAACTTACTATGATGCATGAGGACACAACCTAAAACCACTCTGGATGCATCACAATAGAGTACAAAACTGTCTGAACCATCTGGAATAGCTAGAACTAGAGCTGAGGTGAGTCGAGTCTGCAACTCTTGAAAGCTTTTCTCACATGAATCTGACCACTGAAACTTAATCTTCTTCTGAGTCAATATGGACATGGGAGATGCAATAGAAGAAAATCCCTCGATAAACCATTTGTAACAGCCAGCCAAACCTAAGAAACTCCTAATATCTGATGGAGATACGGGTTTGGGACAGTTTTTTACTTCCTCGGTTTTCTAAGAATCTACTCTAATGCCATCACCAAAAACAATATAGCCAAGGAATTCTACTGATCTTTGACCAAAATTCGCACTTCCTGAACTTAGCAAATAACTGGTGATCCCTGAGAGTCTGAAGAACAATCCTGAGATGGTTTACATGATCACGCTCTATGCGAGAATAGACTAGAATATCATCTATAAAGACTATGACAAACATGTCCAAGTACTTCTTGAACACACGGTTCATCAAATCCATAAAAGTTGTAGAGTAATTGGTAAGACCAAAAGACATGACTAAAGTTTCAAAGTGACCATACCGAGTACAGAAAGTTGTCTTCAAAATTTCACATTCTCTAACTCTGAGCTGATGATAGCCTGATCTGAGGTCTATCTTGGAGAAGTAAATGGCACCCTGAAGTTGGTCAAATAGATCATCAATCCTGGGTAGAGGATATCTGTTCTTGATCGTGACCTTGTTGAGTTGACGGTAATCAATATACATCTTAAGAGAACCGTCTTTCTTGCGAACGAATAATACTAGCACACCCCATCGGGAAATGCTGGGTCTGATGAATTCCTTACCTAAGAGATCCTTTAACTGATCTTTAAGTTCCTTGAGTTCTGCTGGTGCCATTCTGTATGGTGGAATAGAAATAGGTTGAGTATCCAAAAGAAGGTCTATTTCGAAGTCTATTTCTCTTTTAGGAGGAATGCCTAGAAGATCTTTGAGAAAGACATCAAAATTAGTCATCTCTAACTCTACTAAATCTACACACATGGATTTTTGAGATATTATAATGGGGCAGTTCTTGTATACCCATCTTGCTATGATGGTGTTACCCACTGGGGTAGAGACTGAGAAGGGCTCTACTAGGACTTTGGGGCTGATTCAGAAATCGCCTGCTATTTATAGAGTAACAAAAGACAAAGATTCACCCGGGTTTAGCAAAGAATAAATAGACATTAGGAGAATTTTCCTGTTTCTACCGGGACTGAAATTCGTAGAGTCTGTTTGGGCGTTGCCCACTGGTAGTATTGGAAATGCCACCCTGCTGGTTCGGGCAACTGGACTAAGTTGTAGAATGATTTTGCTGACCCTGAAGACTTTTTGCAGACACTCCCTAATCTTGTGGCCTGGCTTGCCACAACCAAAACTGACATCACTACCGGCTCTACAAATGCCCTTGTGGTTCTTACCATAAGTTTGACAAAGGAGATTCATTCGGGCACTGCTAACACTGCCCTAAGATTTATATCCTGTGCTTTGTCTCTATTACCATCTCTAAAATTTGGCACTAGAGCGCTGGAAGAGAAAGGAGCTGGAACGACTGAATTTGAGCAAAACTGTGAACGGTTTCCTCCATTTGACTTGGGGTGAGCAAAGCTGAAGTTACCTGACCTTTCTCTCTTGTTCTGCCTCTCCTTTGTCTTAAACTTCTGCTCTTCTACTTGCTGGGCATGGGTCATGACTATGGCTAAGGTCATATCACTGATCAGCATCGCAGACCTACACTAATTTACCATGCTATCATTGACCCCTAACACAAACTTGATCATGTTAGCTCTATTGTCTGCAACCACATGAGGAGCATACCTGGCTAGCTGATTAAATTTGATAAAATACGCCCTAACCATTATATTCCCCTGCCTGAGGTTAATGAACTCAAGAACTTTGGCTTCTCTCAGCTCTTGGGGAAAGAATCTATCTAACAAGGTTGTGACAAATTCCTCCCACTCGATAGGGCCTGTATTATCTAACCTCTCAGACTTCTACTGTTTGTACCAATCATGAGCAACATCCTATAACTGGTAGGTGGCTAACTCAGCACTCTGAATAAAAGTAACACCCATGATGTCAATGACCTTCTAGACTTGGTCAATGAACTCCTGAGGGTCCTCAAAAGACTTATACCTATGGAAAGATGGAGGGTTTATCTGGGTAAAGTCCCGAACCCTAGAATCTTTGGGATTGGCCACTGGATTGGCCAGAATGACTGGTGGCCGTTCATTCTGTGCAGCCATGGACTGAGCAAGTATGGTAAATACAGCTCTAAACTCTGCATGGCAAACATGTTTGCCCAAAGGATCTTCGGGCGGAGGAGCTGGCTGGTTTCTTCTCTTTGGGGCCATGGTCTGGAATAAGAGAAGAATAGATTAGACTGAGTGTTTAACTTGTGATTATGCCCACAAGCATGACATGAATAATGAAGAAAGGGGACTGTTCCTAAAACATCTTATAGCCTCCTGCACATAAATGTGGCACGCAACACACCCATGTACAAGACTCTACTATATGCGGCTTTCAGACTTTTAAGGACTCTATGGAACCTTAGGCTCTGATACAAAGTTTATAACACCCCGATTTGCTGAACCAGAATGCTACACGGTGCTCATGACCCCAAGGGAAGACAAGCTAACCCATGACTGATATCTGATAGCTAAGTCTGAACGTAAATTTAAACATAAATATGAAAGCCTCTAAACTATCTGAATAAGGAGTTGAAGGAACATGTCTCCAACTAACTCCGTAAAACTAAACTAAAGAAATAAATAAATGTATGAAATCATATTATCCATGAATCAATGAGGACTCACTGTGTCTCTGTGACTGGAATGCTACCACTACTGCTGAGCTGCAGCTCGTGCCTCGGAACCTATTGTGTCACATGAAAAGAAAGCACCATAGTGCAAATGCGTCAATACAACTGGAGTACTGAGTATACAAGAAAGGTAAGCTGAACATAAAGGGTTTCATGCATGAACAACAGACTAACTAATATGAACGTGGGAGTGCAAACACACATATATAGAAACTGGGACCGTGAATATGTGATAGCATGACCTGTAAGCTAATACATGGTTTACTGATAACTGTCATGACTGATACTGAAACTGATAACATAGACAACTTTATTTGACCATACTGTATATACTGAAATCTGATAAACTCCCTGAGTTCTTTTATTGAGACTGATACTGAAATTGTGGGAAGTAGTGTTTAACTGACATGCCCTATGTATGCCATTATGGCAAATCTGGGGTTCAATTTCTACCCTGATTGGAGGGGTGTCAATACCATGCCACGGGTAAGGACAACCTTTGAGTGACCCTTATCTAGCGATTACTTAATGAGAATGGTGGGAACACTAAACTAACGTATTAAGCCACCTCATCAACCCTAATCTGATGGGTTAAGATGTCTCAACCTACGCTGGCTACGTAGTTCTAGAACACAAAGATGACTACTAAGAATTACACCCTGAACTGGCGGGTTAGTTCCCATCCTTGGGTTTACTCGGTGCTAACCTTTACTCCCATCTAGAGGGACTGGACATGAATAACTGACTGTGCATCACTTAATCTTAATGAATTCCATTGACTAGCGGAATGTTACTGATATCTGACAATTGACTAAGATCATTAGGTTTTCCTGAGTCACATGACTGACTGAAGTCTATGGAATCATAGCTTTAGTGCGGATATCGTGAAACATGACATAGCTCTAGGAACACAGCTATAACTTTCTGGTACAAGTACCCCTAGTACTCGATAGGAGGAAATTGACACACATGACATGACTTGATCACAAGATTTGAGTCCATAATTCATAACATCACAAGGCTTTCATAATAAGAATGATTCTCAACAAACTATTACATGATCGGGAATGAACACAACATCTTTATACTTACATGGCTTCGATAAAATGGTCATTTCATATCGCAACAATATCATTAGCATCTTGTACAACTTCTTCAATTCAAGACAATAGCGTGGGGATCACGTTAAACATAAACTTAGTACATGGAATAGTCATTTAGGACTTATTATGTCATAAAAGCATGATTTCTATTCCCTTAGGTATTTTTACAAAAACCTGACATGCACATCTTAGGCATAGGTGGATTCATCAAGATTACAAATATTCAACCACCAATTTCACATATTTATACATTAAATACCACCATATCAATAAACATACAAAGATCCCATCTTATGCATCATCAAACTCCAACAACATGAATATCAACCACCAATAACATAAATATCATAATATAAAATTTAGAAGATTGTTCTTGAGCTTCATGGACGAAACGAGTCCATGAATCAACTCACGCATACCTTAGAAGGAAGATTCTTGATGATTGAAGGAAGAATTTCCTTGAAATCGAATTTTCAAGCTTTGTTACACAACACTAGTTATTTTTATTTTTTAGTGCTCTTGGATGATGAGCTTTGAGATGATAATAGGGTTGTAATATGTTTATAAGCTATATATTTTGTAGGGTTAAGTTTTGGCACGTGTATGGAGTGTTAAAAGACTTAATTGACCTTAAAATAAATCAAAACGAAGTGCTTTTTGCACCTGGAACTGACTTAGGCGGCACCCAAGTGATTACCTAAAATAGGTTGGGCGGCGCCTAACCAATCGCCTAAGTTTGGTTGGGCAGTGCCTAACCAATCGCCTATCCTTACTGTCTCTCACAAAAATGGGCATAACCTTTAGCTCGGGTATTGGATTAAGATAAAATTGGTATCGTTGGAAAGATAATTCAATTCTCTATAATCTGGTGGGTCTAAATCAGCAAAAATACCATATTAACATCAATTTATACTCGTTCTAAGATCACCCTTACAAAATCGAACACTAAAACTTGATAGATTCAATAACTCTTAGCTTGTATTACCTTAAGTGACTCATATGAACATGCTTAATGCATCATAAGCTATCCTATCACTAGGATATTCATTGTAAGTCATGTACTCAAGTATGAATCATAGGATAGGAGATTTCATACACAGGAATACTTATTCACTTCCTTGCTTAGAAACATACGTGGTATTATATTATATATATATATACCCGGTAAGGATGGATGATGATTATGAAGGGAGATGATAATGATAATGATTATAGTATTGTGATTTTGTTGCATTGATATTGGCATGCGAATCGCCTATAACTA
This sequence comes from Capsicum annuum, assembly GCF_002878395.1. Taxonomy (NCBI): domain Eukaryota; kingdom Viridiplantae; phylum Streptophyta; class Magnoliopsida; order Solanales; family Solanaceae; genus Capsicum; species Capsicum annuum. Next base: position 99,261,782 of record NC_061122.1, on the reverse strand, counting down.
GAATGCGTCTATTTCTATCAGTTGGTATGGCATAGCTGCTTAGGTATGGGTGATGAATATGACTTATGTTGTTTTATGCTTATTGCACCTTTTGATCCTTAGGTGGTGGGCCTATGCATAGGATCAAATAGGTATTTGGTTGTCTATAATAAATGGCAACTCACAATGTTATTGATATTTGTTATTATCAATGTTATGATCATTGGTATGTCTGGTTATGATAGATGTTTCATTGATTCGTCATCGAGATTATAGGTATGATTTTGGCCTCTTCTATCTTATTATTTCATTATTGTGCATGATTAATTTATAATGAGATTAGACGAACTAGAAATCGAGAATTATCATAAATAAATCTTTATAGGATTATAATGCGGCCTTAAAATAAAGAATATGATGATCGAGGTTCTACTTTGAGTTGACCTTATATCTATATCTATCTATCTATCTATATATATATCTAGCTCTATGTAGCTACGGTGTATCAGTATATCCCTTCCATTGTTCATATTGTGTATTCATTCCTTGGCATCGTATATTGCTATATGATCTTCGTTCATTTATCATTCGTATATTGGCTAGGGATATATGGTATAGTTTTGAGATTTCCTAGTATGGATGAAATAGTATAGTTCATCTGTGGTTCCTTCATAACCTTATTATGTTAGTCTCTTGGATTAAATAGGATAGGTTATCCTTACTCTCTCATTGGCTATTTTATGTGGTTTCTAAATAGTTGGGTGTAGTTTTCGTTCTATTTATATGTTATATATCTACTTTATATTTGGAGTTTAGCTGGCAATTGCCTAATGAGATACCATTTATTTGGTTCTCATACTACACATCTATAGCCTACAGATCATAGTATGGGTTATCGCCATTGATGTGTGTGTTGTACGGAGTAGCCTTTGTTTGAAGATGAAGAGTGAGCTCCTAACGTTCGAAGTATTACATACCTTTCACTTATGTATTAGACTAGGCTCTATGTTGTATTCAAAGATGAGTTTCATCAGTGTAATTTATATGATACTTTAGTTTTGTATGCTTATATTATATTAGAAGTTCTTGTACTGATACCACCAGGTTTTCGGATTATATTATCTAATTGCTTTTTTATATCAGCTATTCCGCAATACTTTTCTTTATATATATTGTAGTACATTAATAGCAGTGATGGACTATGGGATTGGCTTGCCAATTTAGTGGGTTATAGTAGGCACGATAAAGACCTAACAAACTGGGTCGTAACACAAGCTCGAATAAAATTAAGATAACCTCTCCACCACCTCATTGTTGTCATGACAAGTTTATAAGAAACAAAGTCCACTCACTGTGACTCAACCAACCCCAAATTTTGTAATCTCCCCTTATAACTAGATAGAAATGAATAAGCATCCTCTCCTAGGATTCCAACATACATGGGTAGAGTCAATCTAAAAAATCATCCTAATAACTTTTTCTCCTCTGAATACATAACTAGTTGGGATACTGTTAGTTGAGGGACTACTGGTACTGGCAAAACCCCTACCCTAGGCGCTACTGCTGCAAGTCGTGCCCCTAATTAAACATCACCCCATGTTGTAGGCTGAGGTCCCTTAGCAAGTTTACCGTAACTAAATAATTGTACCAATGCATCCCAAAGGAACAGAAAGGATATAAAACTGGGTGGAGCCTTGGATTTCCTTGAACCACCTTCTGTTGTGGTGGTAGAATATTTGGAGCTCTCTCAGCCTTAGGAGCTATGATAAAATCAAGTGATAGATCCCCGACCTGATCCTGAATTGGGGATGATACTCTATCCTACCACAGTATTTAGGTCGACCTCGACCCCTAACCGAAACTCTAGTAATGGGCTTAGGGTACTCATCACCGGATCCCACAACCCACATCCTAGACATTTACATAAAAATTTAACCAATAAAGATTATAGGAAACTCAGACCCAACATGAGAAAATGGATCAAGAAAATGAGATTTTTCCTAAAAAATGCTCTCCGGTCTCCCAAAGGTAGGATACTGTTGTCTCCGCACCTATTTATGAGAATCCAATAAACCTCAACTCTAGAACTAACAGTACGACTCAAACCTAATCTCTGATAACAAGTTGTCATGACCTTATTTCTCAAGTCCTAATGGCCCTTACCTTATTCACCAGTAGGCAAGCCAAGCCATTGTTCAAAATGATAAGTAACAAGCTACTGGCAAAAACCAAAAAAGATCACATATCATGATAACAGTAGTAATAATAAGTAAAAGCAGAAAGGAAGCATATAAAGCAAAGCAAAAATAAGAGATATAAAATGACCAAATATAAAAATGAATCCATCCCAAGACCTACGAAGGTTTGTACAATAGCCACTACTAAAATATACCTAGAGTACTACGCATAATACAAAATATATACAATATAAAAATGTAGTCTAGAGTACATAAGACTATACTAGAATAGTTATAGGAGGTTCAACCTAGGTCGACAACAAGTTCACCCCACTCCAGATTAGTACTGGAAAATAAAAATCATTCCAACATCAACTATTGTACTTAGATTTACATCAAGAGAACATGCAAAAGTATAGTATGTGTACTAAAGTAATGGGTACTCAGTAGGCATCAGTAGCTGACTTAGATTAATACAAGAAAAATATAAATAAAATATGAGGGTGTAATCTATGCTAATGGTAGATAGGGATAGAAAGGTAAATAATTATCGAGATACACAAATGCAATAAAGGACTACGTAAAGGTGATACAAAAAGATAAATAACACAGAAATAAATGGCAACCCAAAAATGACCTAATTGGGTTAAGGAGATAATTACTCAAATCGTGCCCCCATAAGCTATTAGGACACTATAGAAGTATTTAGAGAAAATAAACAGAAATAATCCAGAACTAAACCAATTCTAGGAAACCCATAGTACTCGACTGAATATGGAATAGGCTTGATTCAACACCAATGGCTAGTAACGAGAGGCCAGATGCCTGGCTCAAATCGATAATGGTGGATAGTTACAAGAGGCCATAGGCCAATTTAAAAATAGAAATAATGGGTAATAATAAGAGGCCTCTTATATGATATATTAAAGAACTCACAATAAATGTCGGAGTCAAATCGAAACTCAGAGAAACCACAACTCCCAGCACAAAATTATTCAGTACCAGAAATCCCAACTCATAATACCCAGATGTTGGACTCGAACTGAAAGGTATATTACTCATACCTAACTGTAAATTAAAACCCAAACAATACCATAACTAAAGCCCCAATGTTCTAATCTTACAATTAATGAATGAAATAAAGTATATGTTGACCCTAAATCATAGTTAAAGTACATTTAAATAACCATTCACGTAACATAAATATATGGAGATAATCAAACATTTTTCAACTTAGATACCACATCCTAAGATCATTAATAATCCATTACACTAAAAGATAACAAAATTAAAATTTACTAGAAGAAGGTCCTAACCAGATATATAAGGCATGATATCTAAATCATATGATACACAAACTACAAATAACTATCAAAAACTAGCATCATAGCATACAATTACCGTAAATAAGCTCAATCTAAAGATATGTTAAGCCTAGCCTACGTGGACCCAAAAGCTAAAAATGTCTCTCTGGGAAGTCTCCGAATAATGCCTTACTAGAACCCAATCTTTAATAATTTGATGAGGACAATTGATTTTCCTCGTAATTTTTCACAACATGATTACATTCATATCAATTTTAAGAACATGTTTAATTATTGTTGCCAAGATATGCATTAAGATTTAATTATGAAATAATAAGAAAAAAGAAGTCATCCATTACCTTTAATGGACAATGAGATGACACCTTACTTAACACTAACCTATTTTGTTTTACTGCCATAAAATCATGTGTACTTGATGTCCACTTCCTCTATATAAACGTGTGGTGGAGGTGGCAGTATAAAGGACATATATTAGTAATAACAAACTTTAGATCACTTCTACTATTATATACATAGGTCTTCTGATGGATGTGAGCTATTCTTAGCCTCTCGCTAATCAGTTGAACATTTCAAACCAACAATAGAAGATCTACCCATCTTATTATAAAGTGTTTTGAATGGGGCCATCTAAATACTGGAGTTATAGATAGCTATTATTATAAGCAAACTTAATCAAAGAAAAATAGTCATCCCAACTACCCTTGAAATCAATCAAACACTCTCTCAACATTTCCTCAAAACATTGAATAGGCCTTTTGTCCTGACCATCTATCTATGGATGAAAATTCATACTACGATAAACTTGGGTACTAAGATCCTTCTTAAAGGTCTTGGAGAATCAGGAGGTAAATAGAGTTACCCTATATGAAATAATGGTCAATACCCTCTTAAAGTTCTACCAATTCTCTAAGATAGAGTCTATAATTATCCTTAATTAAATCTAAATGGTTAAATGCGAGCATATGGGATAACATAGTCATTTTTTACTTCATAACATAAATAAAATCATTTAATCGATGAGTACGAGGCAACCCAATAATGAAGCCTATATTCACCACTTCACACTTCTAAATAGGAATACTGATATCCTAAAGCATACCACCAAGTTTCTAGTGCCCAACCTTAACTTTATGTCTATTTTTAGACTTAGCCATAAATTTTGTGATAATTTTTTTCATTATACCTTTTGTAAAAAAAGTACATCTTAGTAGATCTTGGGTGAATATAATGTCAAGAATCATGAAATTCTACTACCGTCTGCTAGCTCAAGTGATCTACAATTTAAACACATATTATGCCCTAACGACGAATAAAACCATATACTTCTTGCGAGAAAGAAACCTTTTGACCATGTTAAGCTCTTTTTAAATATCCAAAATGGGATCACTATCTAGATTTTCTTATACATCGTCTATAAGGAGGATTCTAAACCATTCTTAATTAAGATATTACCTTTTATTGAATCGACCAAACTCTTATTATATAAAGATGGTGAACCTGGTGAACTAACTTTTTCTTCTCATCCTTAATATGAGAAACACTATCCATAGACAATCTGCTAAGACTGTCAGCCATAACATTTACCTTACCTGAATGAAACAAGCCACTCATATCATAATATTTCATGAGGTCTAGACATCATCTGTAATAAATATTAAGATATTTCTAGTTGATCAAATACTTAAAGCTCTTGTGATCAGTGAACACATCAACATGAACCCCATAAAGATAATGCCTTAAAGTCTTTAACATAAAAACTACTTTTACGAACTTACAATTATTAGTCGGGCAATTCCACTTATGAGGTTGGAGCTATCTAGATTCACATGCTATAACCATGATATTTTGTATCAACACATAACCAAGTATAACTCTAAAATAATCACAGTAAATAACAAAAACACCGAACCCTCTAGTAGAGTCAAATTTAGGGTCGTGAAGAGTTGAGTGTTTAATTTCTCAAATCTCTTTTCATACAATTTGAATTACTAAAACTTGAATTTCTTTTGAGTCGGTATGTACATGGGAGAAGCAACAAAGGAAAACCCTTTGATCATATGTAGTAACTATATAAAACTAATTAACTCCTAATATCTAATAGACAGATGGGTCCCGACCAAATTCAAATTGCTTTAGTCTTATGAGGATCCACTCGAATGCCTTCACCTAAAATGATATGACCAAGAAATGCTACTAATTTTGACAAGAATTCGCACTTCATAAACTTTATGAATAACTAGAGATCTTTGAGAACCAAAATACACAATTCTCATATAGTTTTAATAGTCATGGTAACTTTAAGAATAAACAAGGACGTCATCTATGGAGACACTAACAAAGATATTGAAGTACTTCTTGAAAAGCTATTCATCAATCCATAAAAGCTACAAAAGAATTCATTAGTCCAAAATACATTACAATAGATTTGAACTATTTTGAGATCTTGGAGAAATGAATGATGATCTTTGATTAGAAATATTGGTTGTAAGAGAGATTCAATGCCCTTTGCAGTGATGTAAGATTTAGGTTCTATTTTATAATTTTTAATGGAGGTATTTTGGTTTTATACACACTTTGATTTCCCTTTTGTTATCATATTTGTGGCTATCATTCTATCTTTTATATTCTATCCTGCTGTCTTTACTTTTCCACAATTATGTTTCAATTTTCATTGTGAGAATCATATCATTTGGTATCATAGATGAGGTTAGGATCGTTCCGAGTCATGTGATTGTTATCTTGAAAATCATAAAAAAAAATTAGAAAAAAAATAGAAAAAGTGTCCATAAAAGTTTATAGGGTGTTTCAAATTTTGAGTTATTTATTTTGTTATTTTCTTATGTTTTTATTGTTAGATTTTCATTCCTTAACACTATTAGTGTCCCCATATCAAATTTGAGCTAAATTAGGGTAAAATTGTGCCTCATGAAATAATTGGAAGATTGATTTTGAAAAGATAAAGCATAAGGTGATTTGCAAGATTTAAAGTGTTGGGCTAGGAACTTGAGAAAAATAATGTATGGAATGAGTTTATACTGATGAAAGGTACATAGGTTCAAATTTTCAACTCATTTCGAGTTAAGGTATTCTTGATGTGTTCTTGAGAACATTGTTATCTTCATATTAAAGTTCAACAAAGTTGAGTGATTGATCAACAATGAAGGAAGAGAAAGGGTTAAAAAGTTTTGTACCAAGGTATCTCCAAAGGGTTCTAAGTATATTCCAAAGAGAGGACAAAAAGGGGTATAAAGTTCAAACGTTCATTAAAATTTGTAGAGCATGTCATGTGCACCTGACTTGTGCTTGAAGTATGCCTGACCTACTACATCACTCCAGTCATGGGTCAAAATAGTGAGATATCAACTAGTTTTATCCATCCTACTCTCTATTTATGGCTGACATGCTACAGTATCCCAGCACAACTTAAAAAAGTTAGACATCATCTAGGTGAATCCAGCTTGCCCTGCATCTGTGGCTAACATGTTTCAACATCCCCAATGCACCCTAAGCAATAAGAAACACCCCTACCTATGTCCAAGGTACTCTAAAATAGCTGGAGTAGGTCCCAAGTAGCCCAAGCTCAAATTAGCCTTCCTTATTACATATTCACTCCTCCAATGCATATCAAATTCCAAAACATCAAATTCAAAGTTCCAAAGTGCATTTTATCACTATAATTGATCCATTGCTCAAGGTTTTATAATAAAATTCATATTATTCATTCCTAAACTCTTCTTTTGATTTTTAAACTACTCATAACTAGTAGTTCATCTACTAAGTTGATTGATTAGTTCTTGACTCCCATTTCTTTCATCATCCAATCTCATTCAAGTTTTTCTCTTTTTAAATTTGTTGTGATTTATTGATTCAAGTCCATAAGTAATTTTTTATTTTGAGTCATTCAAAGAAGAATCCACTCCATCCGTAATTAGATATTGACAACTTATTTATCACTAGAGTATAGGAAAAATTCAACATTTTCTTCACCAATTGTGAGGATTATAAAGGTGAGATTCATATGAGTGTTGGTGAGGAGCTTTACTACTAATCTTATTTGTTCAATTTGTAGGCACAAGGTGATATAAGTAAGTATGTCTTCCATAGACTTGGATAATTATTACTATGACATAAGAAACTACAACTGATGTGAAGATAGTTATGGCTATAAAGAAGATTGAGATTATCTGGGCTATGAATACACCATGATTAAGATATGGATGAAAATAATGGCTACTACTACGAAAGAGAATATGAGATGAATAATTACCCTAGTTCTTATAGTGACCATAGAGATGATGAAGAGCCTTATGATGGTTCTTCTAAGGGATATTGAGCATGTGTGGAGTATTACACTTCCCACTCCAATCCTAGAGATAATGTAAGGTATAACCCACTTATCTATAAATCTTATGAAAGTCATGGTGATATTGTGCATGTGGAGTATGAAGCTTCATATTCCTCACCTTTTGATAATTCTTGTCATAGTTGAAGTAGTGTGAATAGTTAAACTAACTATAGTAGAGGTTGCTCCATGGGACTAAACAAATGTGCATCTTCAAATCTAGTGCCTAACATATGGAAATAGTACCCATGGTCGATATGTAGTGTATAGTAGGAGTCAAAATCTTCCTACTCTTCCCTTTTTTATAAGAGAGTCAGGACCCAAAGAATATCTTGATTAGGAATGGAATTGTGAAAGGATCTTCATGAATTATTATATGAACGAAGTTAAAAAAGCTATGACTATCCTTAAAAATATTTTAGGTTTGTCACCATTGTGTTGGGAATCCATAAGAAAGTCTGGCCAAATATAGAGTGCCTTAAAGGAACTCGTGAGGGGTACCCATGTACCAATGGAGTATACTAAGCTTTATTATATTAATCTAAGAAGAAATGTTTACTCTGAATAGGTAAGCATTTGTGCAGTTTCAGGATGCATCCTCATGGTACATGTTTGGTGCTATAGAAACTGCACCATTCCACCCATGGATGACCATCCAGGGATACCTCGAGAGCCTCTAATTGTTCTATACTTCTTTGATGTGTATAAGGTTTCCAAGAGATTGAAGGTTTTCTTTACCTAATGTGGGTAGTCTGAGGAGGTGTGGTGTTACATCCTTCCTTTAAAACATGGACTTTTATTCTTGGGTGCCATTTGTTTTACACAACATAAGGTTTGAAATATAAAGAATTAGCCTATGATTGTAAAGGACCAATGGGGAAATCATATCTTTCATCCATTTTTCCCAAATCTGAAAGAGATGTGACCACTTACTCTAAGACTAATGAAATTTATAGACACAAAATTAAAAGAAGTAGAGCGTGAAAGGTGGAAACTTAAGTGATAAAAAAGGAGAGGTTTTAAGGAATAAAGTGAGGGGGTTACCACCAAACCAAGCTAATCTTATTTGTCCTTCTTTTGATAAGGACATATGTGTAGGTACCAATATGGCAAGCGGAGGAGAACAATAACAAAAAGAGATGATTCCTTTTGATTATTTGATGAGGGAAATCTTAGATGCTTCTAAGGCTTGTGAAGGACCTTCACACCAAGGCAATGAAGAATATTCTCAAGAACTTAAGGTAAAATAGCTAAATCTCACAGTTTTGTACATGTGGATGATGATTGTGTGGCTAGTAGAATATTAAGTTTGAGTAGTAGCTTATCTATATATGAGTCTCATGATTCTTTACCTCTTGTAGATGATGTATCCATTGATAGTGTAAAAACACTAGTTGATCCTATTAATGATCTCAACGGCTCTTCTGGTAAGATTAATTTAAGTCTACCTAGTGTTCTAGACAATATGATAAATGATGGTATATTTTCTTGAGGAAATTGTTCTGACCAACTTATGGGTGAACCTATTACACCACTTGAGGATGATTGTTATGTTATTAATGAACCTTAAATGAGTGATGATAATGAAAGTATTGTTCAAGTAAATTGGAGTGGCCGTTTGAGATTATCCTTTAGTGAATATCCTATTGTTTGTTTTGTTCATACAGATAATTATCTATTTGAAACATATTTAGAACTTAATAGTAGTGTTATTGATGGTGAACTTACATGTTCTAATCCTCCTTAATGGATTGATCCTTCTCTCTTTAAGAATAACATCATGTTTGAAGATGGTACAATAACTCTTAGTTAACCTAGTTGTGTGAATAATGGTGATGGTATAGCTCATCTTGAGGGCTATAACCTATATGACAACCCACTTGAAATACCATAGGTTTTGGCTCTTTGAAATTTACTGAGTTATTATCTTTTTGTTAATCATATGACTTCCCATAAGAGTTGTATGGTAAGGGTACGAGTTACGGTACCAAAATTATAAGATGTCTAGTGTTTGGTGTTCAAGTTTATATTATGATTACAGTTTAGTGGTACGGGAGGTCTTGTTTAGTGATGGATTATTGGGTTGATCCTTCACTCAATGTGAAACTTAGTGGCATTACTTGGCCCTGAGCACGATTTGCTTATTATGATCCATGGGGATAAGGTACGAGTAGTATAGTGGAGTCGTATTGTCTAGTGTTCAACCCCTTTGATTCAGTCTTAGATCCAACTTATAGGTACTACTCATATGTTATGCTTATGAGTGGGGAAAGGAGATTTATATGGTGGACAGTGTGTTGATGTCCAGCTATCTGTTCTAGGTATAACTGGATGGTACCACTCGTATGTCGTGGGTATGAGAGAAGGGGTCCAGCCGTACCCACCTGTATAAATTTTTATAGTTTAAGTTGGGGGCATTTTGGACATTTCCCCTCTTAATTTCTTTTGAACCTACGACTTAAAATTTTTTTGGGACATTATTAACCTACTATTCCCAAATGAAACACTTTCCAAAACACTCTTAATTCTCTCTCAAGCTCTTGGTTCAAAATGAGGCTAGGTTTTCTTCAAGGTGGTCAATTAACTCTTTAAGGGCTATTTTTTTGTATCTTATTTTTTATCTAAGGGATGTTACTCCTCCCTTACTGTTAGTTCAATAAAAAACCTTGTTTTACTTAATGGTTTTCATGTCATTATTATGGATTTGTATTGGTTTTGAAATATATGTTGGGGGTTTTGGTTACTAATTGTTGGATGATGTTTCCCCATGTTCTATTTATAGTTTTTCATTTTAAAATATTTGTTTGAATATGTGGTTGCATGGGAATGGTTAATTGGTTCTTGGTTTTTTGTTTTGGAATCTATATGCCCTCAACATGCTTGTTAAAATACCAATGACAATGTTTTTGTCACATAGTTTGACTTTTATTAAAAATCATGCATTGTATAATATGGTAAGGGAACCTAAATTGGTTTTATTGAATTAAATATTTAGGAAAAAACTTGGTGGCCATGGTTTTAATTAATTAAAAATCATGTGGGGTACACGGAAATCCCCTTAGTATTGGCTAATGATAGTACTTGCAAGATATAGTCGGTATGGTAATACCACTTCATAATGATTTGGTAATTAACTCTAGAATTACTTGTTTGGTTATGTGTTAAATGTTTTAAATCGTGAAATAATTGTGGGTTGTGATAGCTAAACATGAAGGTGTGTGTAAAATGGACGAACGCTAGAAACTCATGTTTTCCAACATGAGGGTTGGTCATGGTTACCATATACTCATGGGGTACATGAAAATCACCTAAGTTATACTCGTATATATGTATCATAAAGGGCAAAGGGTACACTGGAATACCTAGCCCTAATGATATATCTGGTCTGTGCGGCTACATGCACTGGGCCCGTTCAAGGGGTAACAATGGACCCATATAGCCCTGGGTAGCTTTAGGATGGCCAAGCTACTCATCCCAGGTTAAAGGTTTTAAGTGCATGCTAAACCTGGTTCCCTTTCTCAGCATAGTATATATGTATATATGTATATGTGTGATTGTATATGGTTATTTAGATTTATTTTGAATAAAGGTATTACTTTCTCCTTATTATTTTATACATCGTAGCATTTACTAACAAACTCATCTTTAAGTGTTGTATCCCCATGCGATGAAGGAACCACCCATACTACTCCCCCTTTCTGAGTGACATGGATTCCGGGACAACTTTTGTGTAAGACTAAAAAGGTGAGCTTCAATATTTCAGACGACGTCATTTCATGCTATGTACATCATTTCATAGTTTTGTTAATTTCCTTGACTTTGGTTTTGGCTATGGTCGAGTAAATCTACCGATATGATGTTCTATGTTTTCGGTTAAAGGATTCATATAACTACTATGGGCATGGGCTATGTCGGTATTGTTGTCAGCCATAGAATTTGTAATAGAATTGGGGCTAAGACCAGTTAGATATTTGGTTGGATGTTTGGAGGGTTATTATTATGGATTTTATTATTGTCTTTGTTTATTTATTGTTCTATATTGTTAGATGTTTGAAATTCATTCAACATAGTTTGTTGGGCTATTACAGTAGGGTACTGTAAGTGGTTTTCGGTCCCGATTGGATTTGAGGCACCCGACACTGCTAGGCCCTTGTTCAGGTTGTGTTATGTTTGTATCAGAGACCTAGGTTTGTGGTCACATTGGAGTCCACAAAGCCATGACGAGTAGTCTCTTCTAAAGATATGTATCACTCCATACTCACAAAGGAGACACAATGAGGCATTTAGGAATGTTTCTCTTTCTTGTGTTCTATTTTAAAGATGTAGAGTCTAAAGTCCTAAATTCTCCCCTAATTCCTATTTGTTCACTTTTAAAATCATGCCTCCTTGACATACTCAAGATGAGGAAAACTCATCTGTCCCAACTGAGGGCAATGCTGATGGGAACCATTGCATTTTTGAGGTCCATACCTACTCTAGGGGTCCTGTTCTAGATTGTTCTAGACTTCCATCGATTCCCTCTACTCTATCTCAAACTCCTCAGGCTGAAGTTGTGAATGCCGAGTTTCTTTAGTCCTTTCACATGTTGGCATAGTTGGTAGCTGCTCAGTCTGAGCGTGGTGTTCTATTTACTCCATCATCAAAGGCTATAGGGGTCGGCCAATTCATAAGGTTTAATCCTATAACATTTATTGGTGTTAGGTTTGGGAAGGATACTCAACGTTTTCCTGATGATATGAAAAATGTCTTTTATGTAATGTGTGCCACATATGTGCAGTGTTTGGAGTTTTCATCCTACTAGTTGAAGGATGTGGCATACCACTGGCATGAGGAATGGGATAAGGCAGGGGGTGATGATGTTGAGTCATCTCTATGGGATAATTTTTCTAATTCATTTTTCGACTGCTTCTTTTCTCAAGAGTTACGAAAGCTAAGGCGAAAGAGTTTGACAATCTACATCAAGGCAAGATGCTAGGCAACAAATATTCCTTAAAGTTTAACTAGTAATTGCGATATGCTCTGCAGAGGTTTCTAGTATGATGGATAGAATGAAGAAATTTGATTTTGGGTTGTCTAGAGAGTTTATATTTGAATTTAATGCTGCCTTGTTGATCAAGGACATGGATATTTGTAATACCCTATATTTTCCTAGTCTAGATTAACCCTCAGTACATGGGTTATCCTAAATAAATTTTTTAGAATACATAGTAATTTGTAGATTTGAGCCTGCCATTGTGTAGGAATTTCAATTTGCTTGTCAACGATATAAAATTCTCCTAAATCCTACAACTGGGTAAGAAGTTATGGCGATTTTAACTTTCAGTCATTAAACATCGTCATTCAGGCTAGTAGCGCATCGCAGAGTGTGTTAAAATAACAATTGTAAATTTCTAGAGTTGCTCTTTGATATTGGCACGTCGCATCATAGACCCAGTTCATAATTGTTAATTTACAGTGTACCAATGCGATTGTACCGCGTCGCTCCACTATGCAATTTCCCAGTTGTCATTTTCCAGTGACACATCATGATAGCGCAACGTCATGTAGAGGTCCAGATCAGTAAAATTTAACGAAAACTTAAAGTCGCACCTAGTGTTAAAATAGTGTTTTCCCATGATTTTATTCCACCCAGATGTGGGATTTAAGCCATTAAAATGTGTAAAACCCTTCATTATTCACTTTTCCCCCAAAATCAAAAAATAATTCTGTCTCATGAAAGCAAACCATACTTCTCAATAATCAAGGTCAATCTCAAGAAACTCTCTAAGAACTCCAAGAACTCATCAAATTAAGGCATGTTAGATGTTCATCCATGGATCCTTACCTTCCACGGAGCCCAAGAATCTCTTCTCATAATCCAAGATTTATTATTTATGATTTCCATGTTTCAATTAGATTGAATTCATGTTCATGATGATGTTTGGGTTTTAATCCATGATTTAGATTATAAGTTTCTAGAATCGATTCTATTATGCGTTGAATCATATGATACTTATGATAAACCCTTCAATTTGCAAGTTGATTGTTTTAACCTTGTTAACCTTAAGTGTTTATGATCTAATGAACCATGTATGCTTCTTATGTGTTTGATAAATAGTCTATTAGAATGAAATAATACCCTTTCTAGCATGCTAATATGTATTCCCCATTCATTTAGAAGTTAATGCATTACAAGTGTTTGATGAAATTTATCTATGAATGAATTATGACCAAGTGAACATTGTTATGTTATCAAAGATTATGCTTTGTCTTACTTTCATTCTATATAGTCCTGGGGGTATTTAATACGCAGAAATTTAGTTATTTACCTAGAGCTAGTGTCAGTTACGCATAGTATCAGTCATATCATGATTAGTACTTCTCTCAGTCAGTTACAGAACTCAGTCAGTCATAGAACTTAGGAAAACTCAGTGATATTAGTATCAGCCCAGTTTAGTCCAGTTAATCAATTCAGGGTCTTTCATTTAGTAGTAGGATTATGCACCGAGTTAATACAAGGATGGGGCTTACCTTCTAGTAGAGGGTGTGATCCTAAGAAACAATCCTTGCATTCTAGCACTACGTAGCCGGTGTAGGTTGAGACATCAAACCAGCTAGTTAAGGGTTAATGAGGTACTCTACCTGCCAGTAGAAGGTACCACTATTTTTGTTTAGGGAACCTGCTAGTAGAGGGTCACTTTTCAACTTGACTTTACCCTTGGCATGGTACTGAAACCCTTCAAATTGGGTTACAGATTGGACCCTTGTTAGTTCAGATTAGGTCATGTTGGTTCGATGATTACCTCCCACAGTTTTAGTCTTGGTCGCAGTCTCCAGAATAGCACTTAGTTCAGTTCTACAAATCAGGACTATTAGATATAGTCAGTTAATTAATAGTAATTCAAATTATCATTGATCCCAAATTATCAGTATACTCAGTTATTAGTTATCAGATTCAGTTCCAGTATACTCAGTCATAGTAGGCATAGTACGTTCAGTAGTTATAGATCATCTATGTATGCTAATCCAGCTCTTGCATATCATTCATTTAGTTATTTTTAATGCATATGAACCCATGCATTCACCCTTACCTTATTTAGCATGCCAGTACATTCTTACGTACTGATCGCATACCCATTTCTTGCGCTATGATATTTTATTCGTAGGTTTGGACGCTTAGGTTCCTTACCGCACTTAGCCGGATTCATCCACCAGTAGCAGATTTAGCAGTAAGTCCTCATATATCAAGGATAAATTTTTATTTTAGTACTTTAGCTTAGCAGTATTTTAGTAGATGAGGTTAATTGGGGGATTTTTCTATCAACTCCACTTTTAGACAGACTCTGTTGTAGGTTTTTCAATCTAGATTCAAACAATATTTTAGATTTAGATGTTATTATTTATTATCAGTATTTTAGATGTTTTGATCCTTATGGCATTTCACCCTGTTATTCTGCATTAGTTTTAGTATTATTTGTCCAGCGCTCACAGCAGATATCATTTATGGGTTAGCTTGTGGTCTTTCGAGGTCGTAGCCACCATATGATGACTAGGGGGTAGTCTTGGGTCATTACAAAATTAGTATTAGAGCCTAAGGTTCAATAGTTTCCTAAGGAGTCTTAAAAGCGGATTGCGTACAGTTTTGTTCATGTGTGTATAGCATGCCACACGTATGGACCGGAGGCTATGAGATATTTTTATAAAAATTTTCCTTTCTTTTAGTATTCATATCGTGCGAGTTAGCGTGAGCTCAAGTTAATCTCTCAGTCTAATCCAATTCTTCCTTTTGTTTACAGAACATGCCTTCCAAAAGGACTAATGAAAGAAGAACTGGAAACCAGTCATCTCCTAATCCCGTTTAGGTAGATCCCCTGGACAAACATGTCTCTCGCACAGAATTCAAAGTTGTATTTACCACTCTAGCCAATTCAGTTGTAGCTTAGAGTGAATGACCAACTACTATTCTGTCCAACCTAGTGGTAAATACTGCTGCAACAAGAATTCAGGACTTTACCCAAATGAATCCTTCTTTCTTTACGAGATCTAAGTTAAAAGAGGATCCACAAGAGTTCCTCAATCAGGTTCAAAAAGTCACAAATATCATGGGAGTGACTTCCAGTGAGTGTAATGAGTTAGCTGCTAATTAGCTACAGGATGTAGCCCATACATGGTTTAAACTATGGAAGGTAGATAGGGGTATAGATGTAGAGTCCATAGAGTGGGAAGAGTTTGCTACTAACTTCCTAGATAGATTATTTCCCCTAGAACTGAGAGAAGCCAAGGTGTTAGGTTTCATCAATCTCAGATAAGGTAGCATAAGTGTAACAGAGTATTCCCTATAATTTACTCAGTTAGCTAGGTATGATCTCTATGTAGTAGCTTATAATGGGTCAATAATGATCAACTTTGTATCTGGGGTGTTAGACAGTGTGGTTAAGGAGTGCAGAACATCGCTGTTGATTAAAGAGACGGATATATCTAGGGTTATGGTCCGTGCTCAATATATTGAGGAGCAGAAGCTTAAGAAGAAGGAGACAGAGAATAAAAGGGTTATAACAGGTAGCTTTAATTTCAATCATCCTAAGTCAAAAGGATGTACCTGTTCCCTATTTTGTTCAAAGTCTTTATTCCCAGCTCCATCCATAGCAAGTGTACCAATAACCTAGCATAGCGTAAGCAATGATCATACTAAGCCGTTTTGCAGAGAATGTGATAAGAATCATAAGGGTGTGTTCAGAGCTAGTAGTGATATTTTATTTGGTTATGGTAAGACAGGCTACAGAGTCAGAGATTGTCCTCAGTCAAGTTCTTAGGGTCCGTTTAGTCATCCTTTAGCCCAGTCAGGTCGCCCAAATCAACAAGGTTCCTCTTCCAGTGCCACCATTGGACAATTCCTAAACAGGTTTTATGCACTACAGTCAAGGAAAGATCAGGAAAGTTCTCCTGATATGGTCACTGGTATGTTACAAATCTCCTATTTACATGTTAATGCCTCACTTTTAGATCCTAGATATTCTATCACAATTTAGTTCGTGGGTGCCCCGTGATTCTTCTCATACTTTCCCCGTAGTATCTCAGCCAATCCATTATTCTTGAGGGCCATAGCATCCCAAGGGGGAGATGCACTATAATCTCCGATTTATCATGATTTAAACCTTCAATTTTCTCTTCACGTAATGAATCTAATTAGAGTAATGGGTCCTCATAGTTGACCCTCAAGTCCCAATCTCAGTCGTATAACCATCCCCCTATCATGACACATATCCAAGAAATCAGTTCAGTTCATGTATCATGATTTAGACTTAGTCATACCCTCATGTTCCTGTTCATGCATATTCAGTCATGTATTCATTAATCTATTTAGATATGTACACAAGCATCAGACATGCATATTCAGAATGTATGTTCGGTCTATCAAACCAGTCACATAATCATGCTTCAGTTATACATGTCTAGTTCAGTACATAAACAAAAATTTATTCTGCCAGTATTCTCTCAGCTTAACTAGTCACATTCGAGGATGAATGTTCCCAAGGGGGAGATATTGTAATTCCTTATATTTCCCTTGCCTTGATTAATCCTCAATATATGGGTCATACTAAGTAAAAAATCTAGAATAGTCAGTAATTTTCATATTTTAGCCACCCATTGCATAGAAAATTCAATTATCTTTTCAATGATATAAAATTTACATAAATCTAATAACCTAGTAAGAAGTTATGACAATTTTAAATTTCAGTCATTAAACATCACCATTTTGGATAGTAGCGCATTGCAAAGTATGTTAAAATATAAATTGTCAATTTCTAGTGTTGCTCCACAATATTGGCGCATTGCACCATAGACTCAGTTCACAATTGACAATTTCGAGTGTACCAATGTGATTCCACCGTATAACGATGCACTTTCAATTCATAAACAAAGTGGCAATACGATTGTACCATGTCGTGCCACAATTCAATTTCCAAGTTTTCATTTTCTAGTGACACAGTGCGATAGCACCGTATCATTCCAGAGGTCCAGATCGAGAAAATATCACGAAAACTTAAAGCTATGCCCAAGGGTAAAACAGTCTTTTCCCATGATTTTATTGCGCCTAGATATGGGATTTAATGCCTAAAACTGTGTAAAACCCTTCATTATTCACTTTTACAAAAAAATCCAAAGAATCTCTCTAAGAACTCATCAAATTAAGGTATGTTAGATGTTCACCCATGGAACCTTACCTTTCATGGAGCCCAAGAATCCCTTCTCAAAATAAAAGATTTATGATTTTCTTGATTTAATTAGATTCAATTCATGTTCATGATGATGTATGAGTTTTAATGAATGATTTAGATTACAAGTTCCAAGAATTGGTTCTAGTATGCGTTGAATCATATGATAATCATGATAAACCCTTCAATTTGAAAGTTGACTGTTGTAACTATTTTAACCCAAAGTTTTTATTATCTAATGAACCAAGTATGCTTTTTATGTGTTTAATAAATTGTCTATGAGATTAAAATAATGCCCTTACTAGCATGATAATATGTATTCCCCATTCATGTGCAAGTTAATTTATTACAAGTGTTTGGTGAAATGTCTCTCTGAATAAATTATGACCAAGTGAACATTGTTATGTTATTCAAGATTATGCTTTGTCTTATTTTCATGCTATCCAGTCTTGGGTGTATTTAATACCCGACAATTTAGCTGTTTACCTAGAGCCAGTGTTAGTTATAAATAGTATCAGTAATGTCATGATTAGTACTCCTCTTAGTTAGTTACATAACTCAATAGAACTCAGTAAGTCAGAACTTAGGAAAAGTCAGTGATCTCAGTGTCATCCCAGTTCAGTCCAGTTAATCAGTTCAGTGTCTTTCAGTTGCAAGCAGAATTTAGCACCGAATAAACCCAAGAACGGGGACTCACCTAACAGAAGAGGGTGTGATCCTTAGAAGTAATTTATGCATTCTAGAATTACGTAGATAGTGTATATTGAGACATCAAACCTGCCAGTTGAGGGTTAATGAAGTGCTCTACCTACTAGTAGAGGGTACCATGTTCTCGTTAAGAGAACCTATAGTAGAGGGTCACTTTTCAGCTTGTCTCTTACTATGGCACAGTACTGGCACCCTTTCAATTGGGGTTATAGATAATACCCTTATTAGTTCAAACTGGGGTATGTCGGTTTGATAATTACCTCCCATAATTTTAATTTTTATCTCAGTCTTAAGAATAGAACTCGGTGCAGTTCTATAGTATTAGGACTATCAGATATACTCACTCAGTTACTAGTAATTTAGATTATTAGTACTCCCCAATTAATAGTATAATCAGTTATTAGTTAGTAGATTCAATTCCAGTATACTCAATCACAGTATGCACAGTACGTTCAGTAGTTATAGATCCTCCATATATGCTAATCCAACTCTTGATATCATTTAGTTAGTTATTTTTCAAGAATATGAACCCATGCATTTAGTGTTACCTTATTTAGCATACCAGTATATTCCTATATAATAATCACATACCCGTTTCTTACGCTATGATGTTTAATATCATAGGTTTGGACCCTCAAGTTGCCGACCATGGTAGCTAGATTCAGCCAGCAGTAGAAGATTTAGTAGTGAGTCCTCATCCATCTAGGATACACTTTTATTTTAGTACTTCATCTTAGCAGTATTTTACTAGATGGAGTAAGTTGGGGGAATATCCCATCAACTCTACTTTCAGAAAGACTCACTTAGAGGCTTTTCAAACTATATTTAGATAGTATTTCAAATTCAAATGTTGTTATTGATTATTTGTATTTTAGATGTTTTGAACCTTAAGGCATTTTAACATGATATTCTGGATTAATTTCGGTAATATTTGTCCAGTGCTCAGAGAAGATATCATTCATGAGTTAGCTTGTGGTCCTTCAGGTTCATAAGCATCATGTTATGACTAGAGGTTAGTCTTGGGTCATTACCATATCTCTAGGTTGGTTATGTATATGCAGCAGATAGAAAAAGAGAAGAAGAAGTAGGCTAAAATAGGGGAGAGATGGGGCTAGAAGTTTAGGTTCACTAAGGAGGGTGGTGGCCAATAAAAATGTGTCAAGTATGGTTGAAAGTGGCCTAATAAGAAGTAGAGAAATTCTAGGTCTTACTCGTTGGCTAGTGCTTCCTACCTAAAATAGTCGATTGATAGGATTTTCTAAGGTGGCAATAACTTCAAGGAATAAGGTTCCGAATTTCCAGCTAGTGGGGCCTAATCACCTATATCATATCCTTTATATAGGTTTTGTGGTAGATTATATTGGGGTTTCTATAAGGAGGAGAAAGATAGGTGCTTCAACTTTGGTCAGCCAGGGCATATGCTTCAAAATTGTCCTATTGGTAAGGTTGCTTTGAGTGTGAACAAGGTTCCAGTTGCATTATCATCATCTCAGACACCCTAAGGTGAACCATCTAGTTTTAGCATTTGTTGAAATTATCTTTATGTTCTCACTACCCAAAAAGAGTCCAAGGCATCGCTGATGTCGTTACTTATATGTTGAAACTCTTTTTCCAAGATGTTTATTATTTTCTTAATTTAGGGTCCTCTTTATCTTATGTGACCCTATTTGTAGATGTACATTTTGGTTTTTTTCCTGAGGTTACTTTAGACCTTTTTTCTATTTTAACCTCGGTTGGTGACTCTGTGATTGCAAGAAAAGTCTATATGGGGTGTGTGGTATCATTTGGTTGTAAAAAAACTGTGGTGGATCTATTTGAATTAGATATGGTGGATTTTTATGTCATTCTGTTGATGGATTAGTTGCACTCGTGCTATGCTTCTTTAGACTGTCAAACCTATAAGGTTGTCTTTAAATTCCCTAATGAGCTGGTTATTGATTGGAAGAATGGTTCCCTAGATCCTGAAGGTAAGTTCATATCATATTCTAGAGCTCACAGATTGATCTACAAAGGGTGTTTCTATCATTTAGTTTGAGTTAAAGATTCTAACTTAGATGGTCCTTCTTTGCATTTTGTCGTGGTGGTGAATCATTTTTCTTGATGTTTTCCCTGATGACCTTCCTAGTGTTTATTCTAATAAGGAGATTGAATTTGGGATTGATCTCATTACAGACACTCTTCTAATATCTATCCCTCAAGATAGAATAGCTCCAGCTGAGTTAAAGAAACTTAAAGAGCAACTCAAATTTTTATTAGAAAAGGGTTTCATCTATCCTAGTTTGTCCTCATAAGATGCACTAGTGGTATTCTTGCGAAAGAAAGATGGTTCCCTTTGGATGTGTATAGATTACTGATAGTTGAGTATGGTAATGGTAAAGATAAGTATCCTCGTCCATGGATAGATGATTTATTTGATCAGTTACAAGTTGCTAAGTTTTTCTCCATTTTGATCTTGGATTCGGGTATTATCAGTTAAGGATTAGGGATATGGATAACCCTATGACTTTCTTTTGTACCTGGTAATGAAATTTTGAGTTTTTTCTGATGTCATTTGGCTTAACTAATGCCCATGCAAAATTTATGTATTTGATGAATTGGGTCTTTCATCAGTTTTTCAATTTGTTTGTCATTATCTTTATAGATGACATCCTGGTGTACTCAAAGAGTAAGGTCTATCATGCCGATCACCTCCGATTTCTATTGTAGACCTTGATGGTGCAATAGTTGTATGCCAAATTTCTAAAATGTTAATTCTGGTTAAACGTTGTCACTTTTCTAGGTCATATCATTTTTAGTGAATGGATCATGGAGGATTTGCAGAAACTTGCAGTGGTGAGAAAGTGGCCTAGACACATAACTCCAACTAATATTCTAAGCTTCTTGGGTTTAGCTGGTTACCACAAGAGGGTTGTGAAGAGTTTTTCGATGATAGCTGACCCGTTAACTAAATGTACTAAGAAGAAGGAAAAGTTCTTATAGTCCGATGCTTGTCAGGGTAGTTTCGAAAAGCTGAAGAATAAGCTAACTTTGGATCTAGACTTGAGTTTTACTAAAGGCACTGGTTTGTAGTACATTATGATGTATCCTGAATAGGACTTGGTGGCATTTTAATACAGCATGGAAATGTGATAGCTTATGCTTTTAGATAGTTATAGATGCATAAGAGGATTTATCCAACTCGTAACATGAAACTGTTATCAGTGCTATTTTCTTTAAAAATATAGCGTTATAATTTTATGGGGTGTATTTGGATATCTTTTTTAATCATAAGAGCGTGAAATATGTGTTTAATCAAAAGGAGCTTAAGCTTATTCAAAGGAGATCGATTGAGCTTCTCAAGAATTATGGCATAATTCTCTACTACCCTTAAAGTAAAGATAATGTGATTGTTGTTGCTCTTCGTACGCTATCATTAGGAAATCTGGATTATGTGGATGAAGGGAGGTAGGAGTTGTTGAAGGACATTCACCGTTTGGCTAACTTGGGAGTTTACCTCTTACACTCTGAGGATGGTGGTGTATTAGTGTAGGAAGTAGGACTATTATCTTTAGGTGCTTAAATCAAGGAGAAAAAGTTGTTAGATTAAAACATCCAGGGTTTGGACCATTAGAAAATTCCCTAAATCCCATTCTTTGACCGCAATATGACTCATGGTATGAGCCATATGCTAGGGTACAAGTGGAGAAGTCCTATCATTAGTTGACCAATATTATTTGGTGGTATGGTTTTTATCACTTGAATAGATATGACTAAGGGGTAAGTATCGTATGGTTGGGTTTTAGTCATATAGAAGCCTCGTAAGGTGGACATTCTTTAATCCTCCTAGTGTCGCATTTTTTCAGAGATATGAATCATGGGTACAGATTATTTGTTGAGAATACGACTTGCATGGATTAGTCATATACTAGATAGTGTTTGATATATGGTTGAGCTTCAGTTACGATCTGTTGGGTATCAACTGTAAGGGAGTTAATGACTCGTAAGGGGGTTATTCATGATCCTATATTGGGTTTTTATGGGATTTAAGTAGAGGTATTCTCAACATTTCCCTACCCACCCTAATGAGGAGCCACGACTTCTAATACATTCAGGAGGTTATTTACCCTATTATTTCATTCTTAAACACTTAAAAGCTCTTTTTAAACATATCATAATTCTCTTAAGAGCTTTTGGGACAAAGAGCCAGGATTTCAGCTAAGGGATTAAATTAGGGCTTGTCTTGGTGAATTATTTTCATCAATCTTCTCAGTTTAAGGCATGATTCCCTTCCCTAATTATAATTTGAACTAACGGCATGGTTACATGGTTGAATTCCCTTCCCTTCCCTATTGATTTTGATGTTAAATGCTTTTTTATGATTTTTTGTGGTTTTAATTATGTTTTTTATGCATTGACGGTAGGTTTGGAAAATTGAATTGCACGGTAATGGTTTTATGGTAATAGAATTTGGTTTTGGTTATATTATGCCCAAAGGTGTTTGATAAAATACTTATAAAGATATGTTCATTACATTGGCTTATTTTGGTAGAACTCCCACTTATTTTCGGCTTATGCATAAAACCTGACATGTTCTTAAATAGTTTATGAAAGCTTAAGGCTAATTTTTTATTCTTGCGGAGAACATGGTAATCTCCTAAGAGATTTAATATGGATAATTATAGGGTAATTGAATGTTTCCTTAATCTAAATAGTTTGGCTACGGATAATGCTTGTAAGTAATATGGTATGACGATACCACTGGTTTATTGAATAACCTTTGTTAATAAATAGCTAATTGGATTCTTTGTTAATAGTTTTAATTAGGCATTAATGGCATAAAGCGTAAACTAAGTCGCGGAAGGTGGAGGTCCCCGGGGGAGGGGGGGGGGAATAAAAACTCTAAACTCATATTTGCCGATATAAGGGGTCTTGGATTTCCACATATGAGTGTCATGTTTATATTAGAGAGATGTAGTAGTCATCCCAGGGATATTACTTGGTCATGCGGCTACACACATGAGGACCTTTTCAACAAGGGAAGCTAAACCTTTATGGTCCATGCGTGGTAGGACAACTAAGCTGCACAAACCATGTTAAGGTTTTAAATAACATGTTAAACCCAGTCCCTTTCCCATCACTTATATCTATATAGTTGTTTTCATTTGATGGTTTTAACTTGGATTTGATAACTGACATTACTTTACATTTATCTTGAGTTTCATGCTAGTGTTCACAAACTAACCAATCTACTGGTGGTTGTACACCCATGCTATGCAGGAATTGGCCATTTGACTCCTCCTTCAAAGTATTTAATTTGGCCAGCTTATTGGAATGAAGTGGTGAGCTTTCATTCTTTCAGAAGGCATCATTTCATGATGGACATTCTTAGACATTTTAATTTCTTTCTGGATATTTGTTTTGGCCATGGATTGGAGCATGTCCCAATCAAATATTTGTATTTTTTTAGATAGAGGATTTGTGATACTTCTGGGGTCGATATGGCCAGGATCAGTATTGGTCTCAGCCTTGGCATTAGAATAAGAAAGGAAGCTGACATCATCAGACATTATTTATCAGTATTCCATCATATTACATTTTATGTTTTATTACACAATATGCTTTATATTTTCTAAATGGTTTGGAGTGGAATGGATGGTTAGTTTAGTTTGGCTAGACTCGATTTGGTCAGTCATTATTTTGACCCTATCGCATAGTCTTCATTAGAGCATTATGTAATCTACTTATATGCTTGAAATTTAGCTTATCCAATGTTGTATATGGTAGTTGGGTTGGTTTAAGGGGGTGGTCCTCGGTCCTAGTTGGACTTTGAATGCCTACTATGACAAAGCCCATGTTTAGGCTACTCCAAACTGGTACCAAAGCCTAGGTTCATGGTCAATTTGATGTCCACAATGTCGTGTCAAGTAGAGTCTCTTTTAGGGTTGTGTAGCACGCCACACATAAGGGAGAGGATCCAAGACATTTAGGAATGTTTCACTTTCTTGGTGTTCTTTCTTCAAGCCTGACTTCTTAGTCCTTGAATCTCCTTTAATCTCTATTTGTTCATCTTTTAGATCACATCTCCTAGATTTGGAAAAACAAGAAAATTCTTCTATCCCATTTGGAAGTGATGCTGAGGGAGTATGG
The DNA here is from genome assembly GCF_002878395.1 of Capsicum annuum. Classification (NCBI taxonomy): domain Eukaryota; kingdom Viridiplantae; phylum Streptophyta; class Magnoliopsida; order Solanales; family Solanaceae; genus Capsicum; species Capsicum annuum. The sequence goes on along the minus strand of NC_061122.1, from coordinate 99,236,929 downwards.
TCTGCTCCCGGGGCTTTTATTCAGTCTTATGGTCCTAATCCTAATTGTATAGGAGTTCCTCCTATTCATCCTAATGCTCCTCAGGTACCTCATGGCAACATAACAAATACATAGTTTCGTTAGTGTATGCATGTTATTCCCCAACTCATTGCTGCTCAGGCTAAGTGGGGTATAGCTAGCATTATGTCTACGCTAGACTTTGACATGAATATTGGCACTCTGACTTTTACAGGAGTGAAGGTGGAGGAAGACCAATAGGGCTTTATTGATCAGATAGAGAAGATCTTTTAGGTAATGAGGGATACAAATATGGAAGAAGGAAGTTTTGCAACTTATTTAGCTAAAAAAGGTTATTTATCTGTGCAATAAGGAGTGGGGCAGAGATAAGAGTGATGTAGAAGAGGATGGTTATTGGGATGCCTTTTCTAATGCCTTTATGGATCAGTTCTTTCCTCAAGAGTTGATGGAAGCAAAGATAGAGGAGTTTATAAAACACAAGCAAAGGACATTATTTATGAAGGAGTATACTTTAAAGTTTCATTTATTGTCAAGGTATACTTTTAATTTGGTAGATGATAAAAAGTCGATGATAAGGATGTTCGCTTTTTGGCTGAACATAGATCTGATTCTGGAGAGTAAGACTATTTTGCTCATAAAAGATATGGATACGTTGAGGCCGATTGTTTATATAAAATAGGTTGAGGATGAGAAGAGAAGGCAGGCATAATATGGAGACAGGCAGGGTAACCAAGGCAGGTTTTCTTACTAGAAAGGTGCCTAGTCATAGGGTAGTCGAGATGGTGGGAAGTGGCCAAAAAATAAGTGGGGGAGTTCTAGTTCCTTCACTACTTCTATTGCTCCTTACCCCCAGTATTCGAGTGATAGGTATTATTATGCTGGTGATAATTCCTAAGAATAGGGAGCCCAGTCTCAGGCAAGCGGAGGTCAGTCTATTTTTCATTTCCTTCTTGTTAATTTTGTGATTGTCCTCATCTAGGATTTTGTGAGGAGGGAATGGATAAGTGTTTCAAGTATTTCAACTAGGCTATTAGCTCAGGTATTTTCCATTTAACAAGGTTGCTACGGGGGCAAATAAGATTCTAATGGATTTATCTTCTATTTATACACTCGGTGGTATAGAATTTACTTTCTATTACTGCTTTTGGTTCTAGTGCTGGTCAGGATAGGTTGAATGCTTTGGTATCCTATCAGAAATCCGAGAGATCACCTGATGTTATTACTGGAATGGTATAGATTTTCTCTCATGATGTATATTTGTTTGCTTGATCTGGGTTCTACCCTTTGCTCTGTGACTCCTTATATAGATATGCTTTTTTGTTTTGATAAAAATATTATTTTTTATTCATTTTCTATTTCTACCCTAGTAGAAGATCTGATCCTTGATAAACAATTCTATAAGGGGTGTGTGGTATCTGTGAGTGGTAGACAGACTTCGGCAGATTTGTTTTAGTTGGGACGGTAAATTCTTATGTAAACTTGGGCATGGGTTAGTTGCATTCTAGTTATGAAAATTTGGATTTTTGAACCTATAGGTTTATCTTTATGTTCCCTAGTTAGCCGAAAATTGAATGGGATGGATGTTCCTGAGCACCAAAGGGGAAGTTTATTTCTTATCTTAAAGCTTGGAGGTTCATCTCTAAGGGTTATCTTTATCACTTGGCTAATGTTAAAGATTCTAACTCAGAAGATCCTTCATTGCATTCAATTCAAGTAGTTAATATGTTTCTAGATGTCTTTCGGGATGATCTTCCAAGTGTTCCTCCATATAGGGAAATAGAGTTTGGTATTGATTTACTTCTGGACTCTCATCCAATTTCTATTACTCCATATAGAATTGCTCCAACTTAGTTAGGGGAACTCAAAGTGTAAATTAAGGATCTTCTAGATAATGGGTTTATTCGTTCTAGCATTTCTCGATGGGGTGTACTGTTGTTTTTTGTGCGCAAGAAAGATGGTTTTGTTCATGTGTGCATAAACTACAGGCAGTTAAATAAGGTACCGATTAAGAAAAAATATCCTCTTCCTTGGATAGATGATCTGTTTGACCAGTTACAAGTTGCCAAGTTCCTTTCCAAGATAGATCTTATGTTTGGGTACCATCAGTTGAAGATTAGGAAATTAGATATCCCTTAGATGTATTTTTGCACTTGGTATGGGCATTATAAGTTTTCAATGATGTAATATGGATTGACAAATGCCCGAGCAACATTTATGAATTTGATGAACAGGGTGTTTTAGCAGTATTTAGACCTCTTTGTCATTGTTTTTATTGATTATATTTTGGTATATTCGAAGAGTACGGTGGATTATGTTAATCACCTCTGTATGGTGTTGTAGACCTTAAAGGAATAGAGGTTATTTGCTAAGGTCTCAAAGTGGGAGTATTGGTTGAATGTTGTGACTTTCTCGAGTCATATTGTATTCGAAGAGTGAGGTGGATTATGTTAATCACCTATGTATGGTGTTGTAGACCTTAAAGCAACAGAGGTTGTTTACTAAGTTCTCAAAGTGGGAGTATTGGTTTAATGTTGTGACTTTCTCGGGTCGTATTATTTCTAATGAAAGGATCAGGGTGGAACAACAGAAAGTGGCTATGGTGATGAAGTGGCCTAGTCCTACGATACCATCTGATATTTCGAGCTTCTTGGGTTTAGTCGAGTATTGTAGGTGGTTTGTGATGAGTTTTTCATTGATAGCTACTCCTTTGACTAAGTTAATTCAAAAAAAAAGATAACTTTTATTAGTCGGATATGTGTAAGGAAAGTTTTGAAAAGTTGAGGTATAAGTTTACTTCGGATCCTATTCTGACCTTGCCAGAATACAATGATGGGTTTGTGGTTTATTGTGATGCGTCTTGGGTTAGTCTTGGTTTGTGGGTTGCTACAGCATAGGAATGTGATAACCTATGCTTCTAGGCAACTGATGGTGCATGGGAAGAAGTATCCTAATCATGATTTGGAGCTGTAGGCCATTGTGTTTGCTTTGCAGATATAGCGGCATTATTTATAAGGTGTTTACGTGGATATGTTGTTTGATTATAAGAGTTTGCATTATTTGTTCTTGTAGAAAGAAATTAATCATAGGCACATGAGATGGCTTAAGATTCTCAAGCACTATGATATGAGTCTTTACTACCACCCAGGTAAAGCCAACACGGTTGTGAATGCTCTTAGTAGGTTGTACATGGGTAGTTTGGCTCATATGGAAGAAGAGAAGTGAGAATCGGTGAAGGATATTCACTGTTTGGAAAATCTTGGGGTTCATCTCTTGGACTCAAACGATAGTGGTGTGATGGTGCAAGAAGTTCTTTGATCATCTCTTCGTGCAAAGATTAAGGAGAAATGAGTGTTGGATTCAACCTTGATGAAAATCAAGCGTAGCATCGGTGGTCAAAATGAGGCATATTTTGAGATTAGTGGTGATGGTACTTTGCAGTACTAAGGGAAGTTGTATGTTCTTGATGTAGATTGTTTAAGACAAAGGATGTTTGCTAAGGCACACGAGTCAATTTATGTTTTCCATCCTATTTCTAATAAGATATATCATGATCTCAAGGAGATCTATTGGTAGAGTGATGTGATGTGGGACATGGTTGATTTTGTGTCCAAATGCATGTTTTGTTAATAAGTTAAGGTTTAGCACATGAGGCCTAGTGGATTTTATAAAGAAATTGAGTTGCCTAAATGGAATTGGGAGAAGATCAAGATGGATTTTATTACTGGTCTTTCTCGGTCTCTAAACTAATTTGATTTGATTTGGATCATCATGGATAGGATGAAAAAGTCTGCGCATTTCTTGCCTATGCAGACTAACTTTTCAATAGAGGATTATACAAAGCTTTATCTTTAAGGGATTGTGAAACTACATGGGGTGCCTATTTTGATTATTTCCAATCGCAGTATGTAGTTTGCATCCCAATTTTGGCAGTCTTTCCAGAAAGGTTTGGGGACTAAGGTTAGTTTGAGTACTGCTTTCTTTCCGCAGTTGGATGGGCACGTGGAAAAAACTATTCAGAAATTGGGTGATATCCTTCGAGCCTATGTGATTGATTATAATGGTAGTACGGTGGAGCATCTACCTTTGGTAGAGTATGTTTACAACAATCGCTATCATAAAAGTATTGGTATGGCTACTTTTGAGGCATTGTATGGCAGGAGATGTAGATCTCCTATTGGTTAGTTTGAGCTTAGCGAGGCTGATTTATTTGGTCTGGATTTGGTTCATCAAGCCATAAAAGTTGGAGGTAATTCTTGATAGGCTCAAGGATGCCCAGAGTCATCAAAATTCCAATGCGGATGTTAGGCATAGAGACTTGTAGTTTGCATTTGGGGATATGCCTTTCCTTAAGGTGTCTCCTATGAAGGGAGTAGTGTGATTTGGCAAAAAGGGAAAGCTCAGTCCTTAGTACGTTGGTCCTTTTGAGATTTTGTGGAGGCAAGCAATGTTGCGTATAAGTTGGAGTTGCCATCTACATTGAGTCTGGTTCATGTATTATTCTGTATTTCTAGATTGATTATGTGCGTTGGTGATCCATCTTTATTTGTTTCTTTCGAGGGGTTGGATATCTTGGGTTCTCATTGTTATAAAGAGGTCCCGATTAATATATTGGATAGGTAGGTTCGTTAGTTGAGAATGAGAGATAATGATTTGGTTAAGGTTCTTTAGCAGAACCATAAGATGGAAGAGGCTAGGTGGGAAGTAGAGAAGGACATAAAGTCCAACTATCCGCTCTTGTTTTTTGCTCCTCATATTTGTATGGAAGGCATCTGTTCATGAACACATCTTTTATTTTATGATTTTGTTAATGAAATAGTTTCATCTCTTGCATCATTGGTTTCCACTTTGTAAATGTAACTGTAGAGACATCAAAAGGTGGGACTGATGTTTGATAATGTAAATGACTCTGTGTGTGGTTACCCCTATCTTATCCGTCATTCAGTGACGAATGTTCCTAGTGGGGGAGATAGAAGCATCCCAGGTTTGGACCCTTAGAAAATTTCCTAGAATCCCATTCTTCAGATCCAATACAACTCATGATACGACCCATATTCTGGGGTATGAGTGGAGAAGTCTTGTTGTAAGATGACCAACGTTAGTTGGTGGAATGGTTTTGGTCATTGGAATGGATACGACTTAGGGGTGAGTGTTGTATGGTTGGGTATTAGTCATATAAGTGACTCATAAGGTGGACAATATTTGAGCTACCTAGTGTTTCATTATGACAGGGATACGGATAAAATTTACGGATTGTAGCTGAGGTTACAATTTGAGTGGATGAGTTGTATACTGGAAAGTGTATGATCAATTGTTGAGGTTTTTTTATGATTGGGTTGATATGAATCGTAAGGGAGGTTAAGACTCATAAGGGGGTTAGTTATGACACTATGTCAGGTTTTTATGGGATTTAAGTGCGGGTATTCAAGACATCTCCCTACTTATCAAAGTAAGGAAAAACAATTTCTAATACACTTAGTAGATTATTTACCCTATTATTCATTCTTACACACTTAGAAACTCTTTCTAAACATATCATAATTCTCTCAAGAGCTTTTAGGACAAAGAGCTAGAGTTTTAGCTAAGGGATTACTTTGGGGCTTGTCTTTGTGAAATATTTCCATCAATCTTTTTTATTTAAGGAATGATTCTCTTCCCTAATGTAATTTCAATTAAAGGCATGGTTACATAATCGATATCATGGTTTTTGTCTTGCATGATTATGGCTATCAAATATTGATTTGGGGGGTTTTGATGTTAAATGCTTGGTTATAATTTTCTATGGTTTTAATTATGTTTTCTATGCGTTAACGGTGGTTTTGGATAGTTAAATTGCATGGTAATGGTTTAATGGTAGTAGAATTTGGTTTTGGTTATATTATGCCCCCAAGTTGTTTGATAAAATTCTTATAAAGATATGTTTATTGCATTGGCTTATTTTAATGGAACTCTTGCTTGTTTTCGGCTTATGCATGAAACCTTAAAGGTTTTTAAATAGTTTACAAAGTCTTAAGGCTAATTTATTATGCTTGGGAGAACATGGTAGTCTCCCAAGAGGTTTAATATGGCTAATGATAGGGCACTTAAATGTCACCCTAATCTAAATGGTTTGGCTATGGATAGCTCTTGAAAGTATGTTAGTATGATGATATTACAAGTTTATTAAATAGCCATGGTTAATTTATTGATAATTGGGTTATTTGTTAATAATTTTAATTAGGCATTAATAGCGGAGAGTGTAAGCTAAGTCATAGAAGGTGGTGGTCCCAGGGGGATCAAAATTCAAAATTCATATTTGCTAAGATAAGGTTTCTTTGATGGCCATGTACGAGTATCACATTTATTTTGGGGGGATGTATTTCCTGGTCGTACAGCTACACGTACTGGAACTCTTTCAGCAGGGAGAGCTGAACCCATATGGCTTGTGGGTGGCAGCACCGCAAAGCTGCACAGCCTATGTAATGGTTTTAGATTGAGTGTTAAACACTGTCCCTTTACTAATACTTATATTTATAAATAGAGAGAGAGATAGAGAGATAGTTTTCACTTTGATTTTAAAACTAGCATTACTTTTTCCTTAGCCCGAGATTCATGCTATTGTTCACCCACTAACCCATCTACTGACAGCTGTATACCTAGGCTATGCAAGAATCGACCATTCGAATTCTTCTTTATAGTCCTTGATTCAAGGATATCTTATTAAACTGAAGCGGTAAGCTTCAATCCTTTTGGAAGACATTGTTTCATGTTGAATATTCTTAGACATTTTACTTTCTTTTTGGATATTAGTTTTGGCCATGTTTGGGGCATATCCCAACCAGATATTTGTATTTTTTTGGATAGAGGCCTTGTGGTACTTCTAGGGGTTGGTATGGACGGGATCGGTATTCAGGTCGGGCTTGGTATTAGCATAAGCTAGAAGGCAGGTGTTATCAAACATAATTTATCATTGTTCCAACATATTATATTTTTGGTTTGATTATCCTATTATGTTTGATATTTTCTAAATAGTTTGGTATGGATTGGATAGTTGGTTTAGTATGGTCGGTCATGATTATGGCCCTATCGTTCTATCTTCATGAAAGCATTATGCAATCTTATTATCTATTTGAAATTCAGCTCATCCAAGGCAGTATACCATGGTTGGGTGGTTTTAAGGGGTTTGTTTGTGGTCCTAGTTGGACTTGGGATTCCTATAACAACAAGGCCTCAGTTTGGGCTATGTTATAGATCAAGTCCTATTAGGGATCAAGGGTGATGTAGGTGGGTAGAAGGTGATGGCCTTGGAGGTTAGTGGTGATGGTAATTTGCTGTACCAAGAGAGGTTTTGTGTTCCTGATGTAGATGGTTTGCATGATAGGATCATGGCTGAGGTGCATGAGTCGCGCTATATTAGGGAACAATATAAAGAGGGATATGGCTAATTTTGTGGCTAAGTGCATGGTGTGCAAACTAGTGAAAGTTAAGCGCACAAGGCCCCGAGGATTGTATCAAGAAATTTAGTTGCCTAAATAGAAGTAGGACACAATCAACATGGATTTCCTTATCAGTCTCCCTCGATCTCAGAATCAATTTGATTTGGTTTGGGTCATCATTGGTAGGATGGCAAAGTTGGCTCACTTTTTGCCAATGAAGACTAACTTTTCTGCTTAGGATTAGGCAAGGTTATACGTCCAAGAGATTGTCAATTTTCATGGAGTACTTATTTCCATCATCTTTAACCGAGGAATGGAGTTTTCATCTCACTTTAGGTAGTTGTTTTAGAAATGGTTGGGGACTAAGATAAGTCTGAGTACCACTTATCACTCGCAGTCGGATGGGCATGCAAAAAAGACTATTCAAATGTTGGAGGCTATGCTTTGGTCTTGCGTGATTGACTATGGTGTTAGTTGGGTTTAACACTTACCTTTTATAGAGATTTCATACAACAATATCTACCACGCTTGTATTAGGATGGGTTTATGTTAAGCATTGTATAGTTGGAGATGTAGGACTCCTATTTGGTGTTTCAACTTGGGGGGGTGGATATGTTTGTCTTGTATATGTCTCACCAAACAACGGAGAAGGTGATGGTGATTTAGGATAGACTTAAGGCTACCCAAAGGATCCTAAATTCCTATGCAGATATTAGCCAAAGATAGTTAGTGTTTGAGGTTGGGGATAAGATATTCTTGAAGGTGTCTCCCATGAAGAGAGTGATGCGGTTTTGAAAGAAGGAAAAGCTCAGTCCTTGATATGTTAATCTGTAATTGATTTTTAGAAGGGTTGGCAATGTTGCAATTGAGTTGGAATTGCCTTGTAATTTGAGCTCCATTCAACCAGTATTCAATGTCTCTATGTTGAGAAAGTGTATTGGTGATCCGTCACAAATTGTGCCTACCAAGGATATTGGTATTTCAGATTCCCTATCTTATGAAGAGATCCCAGTTAAGATCTTGGATTATCATTTTCATCGGTTGTGTACCAAGGATATGGCCTCGGTAAAAGGTTTTATGGAGGAACCATAAGGTGGAAGAGGCTAAATCGGAAGCTGAAGAGGACGCCAAGTCCAAGTAACCATTTCTATTTTGTGCTCTATAAATTTATGCTAAAGGTATCTATTATTTATAACGTCTTTCTTTTCAATCTCTGTTAAATAAAAGATTGAATTCTTTGGTATCTTTGTTTTCTAACTTTGCTAAAGGTAAGGGTAGAGATATTTGAGGATTTAATCATGCTTGTACTGCCTTGTTCCATCACTCTCGGATGAAAGATCTAATTGGGGGAGAATTAAAACACCCTGGGTTTTGGTCCTAGGAAATTTCCTAAGTTTTTAGCTTTCTATTGGTTATACGACTCACTATACAAGTCATATGGTGTGGGTACGAGTTAGGGGATCCAACAAGTAGGATGTCCAGTGTTTGGTGGTAAACTTTCTATTATGGTTATAGTTGTGGTATGGGTCATATGGTTTGGTGACGATTCATTGGGTTGATCCTTCACTTACTTTGAAACTTAGTGACTTGACTTGGTTCTAAGTATGAGTGCCTCATATGGGCCATGCTGATAGGGTACGAGTGGTATAGTGGAGTCGTACATTGTCTAGCATCCAACCTCTTTAATTCTACCTTCCATACGACTTAAGGGTACTACTAGTATGTTATGGGTACGAGTGGGGCAATAAGTGTTAAATAGTGGCCAGTGCATGGATGTCTAACCTTCTATTCTGGGTACGACTAGATGGTACCACTTGTATGTTATAGGTATGAGTGAAGGGGTCCAACCATACCCACCTGCATAAATTTTTACATTTAAAGTTGGGGACATTCTGGACATTTCCCCTCTTAAATTCTTTTGATGCTACAACTTAAAACAATTTTTGGACATTATTTACCTACTATTCCCAAATCAAACACTCTTGAAAAAATACTCAAGTCTCTCTTAAAGTCTTGGTTCAAATAGAGGATAGGGTTTCTTCAAGGTGGTCAATTAAGGATCTCAAGGGTTGTTTCTCTCCATCTTCTTTTGTTTCTAAGGCAAGTTACTTCTCCCTCATTGTTAGTTCAAATTAAAAGCATATTTTACTTAAAATCTTTTCATGGCATTATTGTGGGTTTGTTATGTTTATGAAATATATGTTGGGGGTTATTGTTAATTGTTTGATGATGTTTTCCCATGTTCTATTTATGGTTTTTCATGTTATAATGTAGATCTGAACATGTGGTTTCATATGAATGACTAATTGTTTATTGGTTTTGGTTTTGGAAACTATATGCCTTCAACATGTTTGTTAAAATGCTAATGAGAATGTTTTTGTCACATTGTTCGACTTTTACTGAAAACCATGCATTACATAATATAGTAATGGAACATAAATTAGTTTGATAGAATTAAATATTTTGGAAAGGCCTTGGTGGACATGATTTTGATTAATTGGAAATCATATGGGTCAAATGGAAATCCGCTAAGTATTTGCTAATGACATTGCTTCCAAGCTATAGTCGGCATGACGATACCACTTCATAATGCCTTGGTAATTAACTAAAATTGTTGGTTTAGTTTTGTGCTAATGGTCTTAAATTGGGAAACAATGGTGGGTTGTGATAGCTAACCGTGAAGGTGTGAGTCCAATGGATTAATACTGGAATATCGTGTTTGTTGACATAAGTGTTGGTCATGGTGACCATATACTTGTGGGGTACATGGGAATCCCCTAAGTTGTATATATGTATCATGGAGGGTGAAGGGTACACGATAATCCTTGACCCCTATGATATCTCAAATTTGTATGGCTACACGCACTAGGGTCTGTTCAATAGGTAACACTAGACCCATATAGCCCATAGGGGGTTTTAGGATGGTCAAGCTACACAACCCAGATTAAAGGTTTTAAATGCATGATAGACCAGGTTCCCTTCCTTGACTTGGTACATATATATATTTATGTATATATATGTATATAAGTATGTATGTTTGTGACTGCATATGGTTATATACTATGGCTTTGAATAATGTCATTGGCTTCTACTTATTCCTAAGTACATTCTATCATTCACCAGTTAACCCGTCTTCGAGTCGTGTATCTCCATTCCATGCAGGAATCGGCCATACTACTCCCCCTGCTTAGTAACTTGGATTTGGGACAATATTTGTGTCAGAGTTAAATGGTGAGTTTCCATACTTAGAAAGACTCCATTTCATGCTATCAACATATTTTCATACTTTTGTTTATATCTTGGTATTTGGTTTTGGCTATTATCGGTGGCATGTCTAAACCGGATGTTCATTGTTTTCGGTTAGAGGCTTTATATGACTACTATGGGCATAAAAGGTATCTCTATTGGTTGCAGACTTGACATTGGTATTGATATTGGGGATGACACTGGTTGGATGTTTGGAAGGTTATGGTTATGGATTTTATTATTGTCTTTGATTATTTATTGTTCTATCTCATTAGATATTAAGAATTCACCTGCCATAGGGTCTTGGGTAGTTTTGGTCCGGTATTATAGGTGGTCTCCGATTCGAGTTGGACTTGAGAAACCCGACATGAGTAGACCCTAGTTGGGTTATTTCACCACTATGGGGTGACTACATTACTCCTAAAGATGGTAATCTATTCCTTGGAGATAAGAGTACTCTTAAGGGAAAGGAATATGAATTTTGAAAAGGAATGATTAATTAGGTGTTGTTAATATTGATTTGGTTGAATATTTAAGAAACTCAATTAGTGATCGTTCCTATAAAAATGCTTGCGTTTGTGATCCTTTGTAGGACACACCACCCTTATTTGTTAATTATAAGGATGAATTGCATGATTCTTTTGATGACTTGATTAATGATTCCTTTGATGTTAGTGGTAGTATGTGTTTACTTAAGGATTTAACCTTTGAAAGAGAAACTATAAATTATTTGGAAACCATTTCTTCTTGTACTTTATGTGTTCCTATTGTTGAGAATACTCGTGGTGATGATCTTGAATCTAATAGTAAGTATATCGATGAGGACACATTGGTTGAACTTAACTTGAGTGATACCTTTCTTTACTATCCATTTTCTTTTGATGATGCTTAAGCAAGTGTGGAGAGTATATCTTTTTATTTGGCTGATGTGTTTGGGATAAAGAAGTGTTGTCTAGATACATGTTTACGGACACTCTATCCATTTAACCCAAGTGACAAATTTGAATTTGAACTGAATGCCCTTCTAGTAGATAATAGAACCTTGGATGATGATTTTACACGTGTTTCCTTTTTATACTACCACTTTGATTATGATGATATCCATTCTAGTATTGGTTTTTTTATGTAAAGGTAACGAACCTATTAGTTGGTCCACTGGTTTTAAAGACAATGCTATATGGATCTTGTGGACTTTAAAACCAATTGAGGCACCACTCTTGATGTGGTCTCTTAGAGAGGTGATGAAGCAATTGTGTCTTATGGCTCCTAAGGTGAATGTAGCCTTGCCTTTTTGATATAGTGATGCAATTATGACCTTTGTAGCTTCCTTACCTTTTGGTGATTCCTATAGACATCTCCTTTGTGCATTTTTCAATATATTTCTAATGTTTACCACGAAGGATCCTTGGTTATATCTTAAGTGTGTGCAACCTTAGCATGATGCTGCTGATTATTTGTACTAACCCTAACCCTTATGTCGTAAGGATGTTGTATTTGTTTGTTTTATGTCGTAAGGATGTTGTATTTGTTTGTCCTTCCTTTAGTTTTTCAATGTTTGTATTTGAGGTCGAATCATTTTCAAGAAAGGTAGCATGATACAAGATTAATTGCCTCTGGACCTCTGGATTAGATAAAATATGATGCTCAAGGTTCTAGATGTCTCTCTAGTGTTATTAAAAGATGCCACATGGATGAACATTACTATTAAGGAGGGTGAAAGGACTTTGACGAGGTCTAAGGAGTGCAAAATGGAGCTCAAAATCCCTTTGGAAGGGTCATGTGGCCAAGGAACTTTGGATCCGTTCTAGCATTTCAAGAGTGGGTTAAAATAGTCCCTAGGGTGCCTTTTCTTGCATTTGGGTCACTTTTGGTCTCTAATTATGTTTTATTTAGACAAACTATAAATTATTTGTAGCTAGGATTATTTAGTTAGTTTTTGTTGATTGATAATAATGAATTGATGAAGCTTCATTGGGAGTGTTTTGAGATCTTGGAGAAGCAAATGTTGAACATTGATTAGAAACATCGGTTGTAGGGGAGATTAAATCCCCTTTGCAGTAACTTAATAGTTAGGTGCTATTTGATAATCTTTAAGGGAGGTTCTTGTGTTCGATACACTCTTTAATTGCCCTTTTGTTATCGTATTTATTTCTATCTTTCTAACTTTGATATCCTATCCCACTATCTTCAGTTTTCCCTATTTAGATTTGAGACTTCGTAATAAGAATTGTATCAGATCCTTCACGGGAGAAACAAGAAGTAAGAAATGATGACTAACATTGAATCTGAAGGAATGAAGTCTACAACATAACACTTATGCCTACTCTGAGTCACATGATGTCATTTGTGAATATCCCAAACTCTAAACAAACACTTACTAAGAAGGTCTATAACTCGAGATCTAATCTCTGAAACGTCAAACAAACCAACTAGAAGGAGACAACGCCTGCCACACAATGCCTTTAATAAGTGCATCTCAATACAAGAATGGTAGAGATTATTTTATGCAAACTCTGCCACTGACCTCTAAAGTCCATGACACAAGTGTAGAGCATATCCTTAAAAAGTTGAGTAGTCTGCTCTGACTGGATATCAGTCTGGGGTGAACTGTTATACTACGATTAACACGTGTACCAAACTTCTCTTAAAAAGTCTTCCAAAAGTGAGGCATGAACACCGAACCTCGATCTCAGATGATAAACACTGGCACAACACGTTCGTGAACTATCTAATCGATTTAGATATAGTATAACCTCTGGGCATTGAAAGAAACCTGAATTGAAATGAAATGATCTGATTTGGTCAAACAATCCATGATGACACAAACACTATCAGAACTATGAGTTGTACAAGGCAGCCCAATCACAAAGTCCTTTGTGATCCATTCCCATTTACACTAGTGAATGGGTAACCTCTGACCCAATCCACCATGTCTCAAATGCTCAACCTTCTCATTTTGGCAACATAGGAAATGAGTTACAAGATGCTCTACAACCTTTCTCATACCACGCCACCAATAATGTTATCTCAAATCGTTGTATATCGTAGTCTCTCTTGTATTAATGGATTACCTGGAACAACAAGCCTTCTCAAAAATCAATCTAATCCAATCTCCTACACTCGTCACATAAACACGACCATAATTCCTCAAATTCCCTCAGCACCAAGCAAGGATTTCTTAGCGTCACCACTCAACACTTTATCTTGAACCACACTAAACCAAACATCATCAAATTGATTAGCAGAAATTTGCTCTATTAAGGAAGACCTGGCTCCACAAATGCCAAAACAAACACAAGCATGGAAATATAAAGTTTAACCATCTGGTTAGCAAAATATTAAACTTCCAGGGTTGAAGGTCACGTTTGAGTCAAAATATGTGACATGTAGTTGAAATAACTAGCTCATCAACTCCATGAATGCGATTGGGTCATTAGTCAACACAATGGACATTACCAAGAACTCATCATGACAGTAAGGTTGAAGGTCACGTTTGAGTCAAAATATGTGACATGTAGTTGAAATAACTGGCTCATCAACTCCATGAATGCGATTGGGTCATTAGTCAACACAATGGACATTACCAAGAACTCATCATGACAGTACCATGTCTTGAAGGCAGTCTTTGAAATATTTGAAGCTCTAACTCTAAGTTGGTGATACTCGGACATCAAATAAATATTTGAAACACTGATGCTCCCTGAAGCTTATCAAACAAATCATTAATACAAGAAAAGCGAACTTATTATTAAATGCTACCTTTTTCAAAAACCAATAATCTTTACACATATGCATAGATCAGTAGGCACACCCTAAGTTCATATACTAGGTCAGATAAACCATTTCTCCAATAACTCCTGCAACTGATCCTTCAATTCCTTCAACTTTGCTTGGGTTATTCTATAAGGAGGAATAGAAATTGGCATGGTGCTTGGCTTAACAAAAATAGCGAAGTCAATATCATGATCAAAAGGCATACTAGGAAAGTTTGTAGGGAAAAAATCCACGAAATCATGGACAACACAAACAAAATGGAAAGAGAAATGTAAAGCAACACTAGTATTATGAATATGAGCAAAATAAGCCAAACATCCCTCCACAACCAAGAAATAAGCCTTAAGAAAATATATAACTATCTCGGGACCTGAATGAAGAACAAACTTTCACGCTATCCTCAGCACACCTAACAAAGCAAAGGTCAGAATATTTGCATAGCAATCTAAGACAACATGATAAGGAGCTAACCAATTCATACCTAAGATGACATCAATATTTACCATATCTAATGCAATAAGATCTACCTAGGACTCATACCCAACAAAGGTCCTAACATAAGATCGATTCATCCAATCCACCAATAAAGAGTCTCCTATAATGGTATATACACATATAGGCTCATCAAAAGGATCACAAGTAAAATCAAAACCTAAAGAAAAATATACAGACAAATAGGTGAAAGTCTACCCTAAATCAAATAACGTAGATGCAAATTTCAAACAAAGAGGGATGATACTTACGATGACAACAATGAAAGCCTCTTTCTCTAGCCTGGAAGGTATAACATAGCACAGACCATACATATGATCTGACTAGTTAGTCCCTCGACCACCACTATGGGAACCACTAACTTTGTCTCTCGCAACTATAGTAAAACCTCTATCTCTTATAGTCAACATAAGAGTAGCTCTAAAAACATGATACAGACAATCTTTAGCCATATGTCCAACTTCACCACATGCAAAATAAGTCCTATAACCCGACTCAATAGATGGATGTATCTCTGAGCCACGACGACCACTCGAAGCTGCTGAACTAGAAGGCCAACTACCAGAACTCTAAAAGACTGCCTACACTAGTCTACCATTATACCGATGAAAGCCTTTAGAATCTCTACCTCAATAAATATGACCCCTAAACTCACCCTGATGATATACCTTCTTGGTGCCTTCTTAAGATGCTCAAAGAATAAACTTAGTCATCTTAGCATGATCGATAATACTCTAAAGTAATGCCATAAACACTATCATCTGAGTCATAGATAGCTTAGGAAAAACATCCAAACCTTTCAGGAACTTTCATATCTTCTAAAATTCGATAGCAATAATCGAATAAAAATATATGGAAAAGGCATGAAAATGTGCCTCATACTCTGCAACAACCCTGTAGCCCTACTCTATGTGATCAAACTCATTTCTTATATTATCCCACAAACTAAAAGGAACAAACCTTTCAAAAAAAGCCTCGATATACTGATCCCAAGTCATCTATGGCGAACAAAGAGGTCGGCAACCAACAAATTCCTACACTAATCTCTTGCTTCTTCACTATTTTGATAAGCAGTATACGCCACCCTAATTGACTTAAGGTAACCAAGGTTATAAATATTCTCATAAAAATCCATCAATAAATCATAGGCATCCTCGCCTACAACAACACTAAACCTAGGAGAACCCAAATGAGTAAATCTTTCAAACCACTTTTGATCCTCAGAAGACATAAATATACTAACAATAATAGGAGGCATAGTAAATTTAGCTATCTAAGAACCCATTTAAGGAGGCATCATAGAAGAGGTCCCAACTTTATATCTCAAAATACCATGCTTAGATATCGCTACTGAAGAAGGAACACACTTAGACTTTGTGAAGTACCATAAGCAGATATTGGTGCAATAGGATAATCCATAATCAGAACCAGAGGAAACCCATAACTGAACGCTAGCACAGATGAGTGATAATTCTCGGAGCAGGAGAAACACCAGGTGCACTCACAAGAGTACCCTCCAAATGGGCCAAAACCTGAACTAACAGCCCAAAATGATTGGGATAGAAATGCTCTATGATACTAAAGTAAGCCCCATAATAACAATATTCTCAACCTGATTGTTGGGGGGGAGCCCCCCCACTGCTATATAATAATGAGGCAAATCCTCATGCCTATTTCCGACATCAAGCCTGATTATGACTAATAACTCGCCTTCTAGATAGGACTCTCTCCTTGAATAATAAAACTGCATCTTTAGCCCTACTAGAATTGGTTGTCACTATCTAATTAAGAAAGAGTAAAATTTAATGTAGAACATAAAGTTTAAAAGATCTGCACAATATAGAATAAAACAAGGAAAGATTCCTAAAGATATCTTATAGCCTATCATAGAGAGAAATTAGAGCCTATGTACTGATCCATGAGACTCTATTAACCACCCCATTCATACACTGTTGAGACCAATGAGGCAGTCTACTTTGATATAAATTTGTCATAAACAAAAAACAAAGATTCATGAAGGCACTTATCGTGAAAATCCTTGAAAAGCAAGGTGATCCCTCAAACTTATATAATAAAGGAAAAGTATATCAAAACCCAAGAAAAGGCATCTAGAGAAAAACTGAGCCTACAAATGTGTTAATAGATGAAATATAATTGAAGATACAAAGCAAAATCCAAAACATGGTGTCACAGTATATAAACCAACTAATACAACTCAAAGTCAACATATACATAAGATATCCATAAAGGAACAACTCTATCTCTTAGTACAAATAAGACACAGTATAAATTAGAAAAGATAGTAGTCAACTCTAAATGCATAGATCAACTCCTACCTTCAATATACTCTAAATAATTCCCAAATTTGCTATCTGTGTGGTTCACTTATATCTAAATCTATCCTAAAAGGGCAATGTAGGGATGATTAAAATCCACTTGTACATAGTAGGTATCATGGACAACTGAGAAAAGTAGAAAATAAAGCATATAAACACAAACTATGCGCATATGACCTGCAATAAGAAAATGTCCGAAATGGTAGCCTACACTGTCTGCACTAACATTTCTATTAAATACATTTAAAAAAACAATAGGTGGGGTAAAGAAAAAATGTATACACATACAACAAATAGATTGATATAAATTCATAAAACCTTAATGCAGTCATAGAATACGTGCAACATATGGAATGCAACAAAGATAAAGATGATAATGATGATAATGATAGTGATGATAATGTTGATAATGATGCACGAGTCCATCACACAACATCTATATAAACCTACCAAGCTCAGCTACAGATGTAGGACCTATGAATGGTTTTTCAACCCCCACCTATTGAGCTTTTCTTCGAATAGAACCCATGGGAGTTTCATCGACCCGTACACAACCAATATCCAATAACAATATTAATATCTCCTCTTTAGAACACACATCGAAAGATTTTTTTTAAATATATCACAATATCTTTCAAAATAGCTAGTATTTCTCGTATTTCCATGTTGGCACCACTATTTCATGAATGTAGATGATATGAGGATATAATGCTAACAACCAACTGAAATGAGATTATCTAATATCCAGCTAATATACCAACTATGTGAGCCAAAATGTATTAAAATCAATCAATCATTCATGATATAATATGATCTATAAATCATCAAATAGAACTTGCAAAAAACTATTATTGATACCACATATATCCCAAAATCTAGGATTTTCCCACCAAATAGTGGGAAGTGAAACAAACATATATCATTACCAGGACAAAAACAATAGATAAGACCCGAAATGGTCAAATATAATATGTAATTTCCGAAAACCACTAAATTTTATCTACATAGGCCCCCCCACAAGCATATAAATTAGCTAAAGATATTTTCCATGATAAAAACCCATCCCCATAGCATGGTTTTAGATTATTATTAACTATCCAACATAGTCTAAAAAAGTTAATCCATAACTTACCTCGAATGCCAAAAACTGGTCCCATCAGCCTTCAATCTAAAGCTTTCACATCATGAACATAATCAGAATCAACTAAAACACAAAAATATAGAACATATGCATTAAAATCAAGACAATGATATCCATTTTACCCCCTATAAAATTGTGGTCAAAATAGACCCCCTAAATAGGTCTTTGAAAAAGAGGATTAAAATTAGAATTTTAATCAAAAACATATTTCACAAAATTAAAAGAACTCCTAGGAGAAAACGCAAGTAAAAGAGGAGTAAAATTAGGGTTTGAATCAAAGAAATTATAAATGGGGCCTTCCAAGCTAAAATCCCCAAATTCCACCTTTAAATCCGAGTTTTAACAAAATTTAAATGATAGAATCGAAGAAAAGTAATTATAATAAGGATATGGAACTTACCCTAGCTTTAAAAGAGGGAAGAAAATACATTGAAACTAGAAACCTAAGGTCCAAGTCTCTATAATTGAGTACAAATCTCAAAAATGAGGAGAATAAACTAACAACGTATTACCTAAGTGACTACCAGGTTGCCTAGGCGGCTATCGCTTAACGGACAATGCCTCACTTAAGAAAAACCCACCTCATCACATACGCGGCATGGTTATTTCTTAAATAACAAGTGTCTTGAATTCTAGTGTTGCTTAAGTGACTAGGCCATCGTTTAAGCGATTATTGCTTAAGCGAGCCTTATGTCGCTTTGGAGAAATTTTGGCTATGGGTCCAAGTCACTTCGGTAAGTGAAATATTTAAGGGTACACCAGCAAGAGATTTGGAGTACTCCAAGTCTCTATGGACCCTTTGGTATTCATCAGGAAGCCCGAGTATGCAAGCAATTTAGGCTTTCAAACTAAATTCAACACTCTAGACTCTATAAAGATATCAAATTTATGAAGAAACGTTGTTTTCACAAAATTGACCCTCGAAACCCAATTCCCTAATTTTTGACCGGAGGATAAAAGTGTGTTATAAAAGTATTAAAACCGCACAAACCATACTACCAACCTAAAATCATTTTTCTAGATCTGTTGGTGCAATCCTTTTTGCCATTCGATGCATAGATCAAAAGATGTTAAAAAAAGTCAACTAATAAGCCTTTTAAACCACCAAAAAACCATAATCTCGCACATTGAGAATCATGATAATCATCCCCAATCCCTAAAAATACCACAATGCAACCACAAGGAAGGGTTAAATTTTCAAATCACAAAGTGTTGTGCTGAAGCGCACACACAACTGTATGTGGTCTACCAAAGTAATACAGTGGCATTTAAATAATGTTAAATATTGTTTCGACAGAGATTAGGTTTAAGGAACTATCCAATTCAAGTTCAACTATGGAGATTAAATCAGTACAATCATAACCCTATTTGAAAGTTATAACTAATTTTAATCTAAAATAATGTGCTAAAGTAATGTTCTTTGAAAATTAATAGGGAAAAACCAAGGGTTAAGGTACTAGAAACAATAGTAATATGTTATATAAATTCATTAGTTAGGGTAATTATTTTGGTTATTGGCTCATAGGGTTGATACTAACACTATGGCCTTTCGAACCTATAATCAATTATCTAGCTTAGCCCCAAGACCCTATCATTCCTCATTTCGGGTTCATAATACAATTATAACATGTATTCTAAGGATCTTGATTCCTTAAAATGGTTACAACAAGGATAAATAAAAAACAACATAGATAAAAAAACCATGACCATCTCAATTCATAACAATAATACTGATATTCTTGGCCTCAACCCTATTAAGGTGCGTTCAACCACTCATGGACATATACGTAATCACAAGAGATGAATACATGATAAGATAGAAAAGTAAAATAAAGTAATGGAATAAATACCATAATTGAAGTGGTATAGACTAACTCTAAGACCTAAGGAATCTAAGGAGTGTGCAATAGAGTTCAAGTGTTCTATTTATATGAGGACAAAGCGGCCTATTTTTAACATAGTGGCATGCCACACAAATATCGCGCCATCAAGGCAGTATGGCACGCCAATAACATGAAGGGATACTGGAAATTACCATTACTATTATTTCCAAGGGTGTTACATATCATTTTTGCAGCACCAAGGCAGCGTGGCCCACCAATGACTTCAAAACACCAAACTTAGCACATTGTTTGTCTCCTTCTTTTGTCCTTCTTGTCTAAGCTTTGTGGTGTTGTTTCCCCTTGATTTACAACTTTTGTAACACCTACTTATCACCTTGGTAAAATTACCAAGTTTCACAAAACATCAAACACCACTTATTAGTGCTCAAAACAACATACAATGCAAGATGATGAAAAAGTATAGAAAATAGCTCAAGTATAGAGTGCTAGTTTTTCATTGATTCTTAACTTTGTGTGTTTGGCTCCAAACTAACTATATACACACCTTACATACTATAGATACATATCTTGACACTTAGATGCTCATTTAGCAAAGAATTAACTCATTAAACAATAGAGAAATCCTCATAACTAAGCTAAAAAAAAGGTTGAATAACCATACTTAGGTGCATAAATCCACCTAAGATCATCACCTCACACTTAAAGGCTTTTTCATCCTTGAACACACTACTATTGCAAGAAAGAAACTAAAGATAGTACTACAGTAACTACACAATAGCAAGTTTCACATGCAAGCATGTTATTACAATGAAGAAGTGAAGAATAGTAATTCAAAACATTCTAACCTCAATAATTG
This sequence comes from Capsicum annuum, assembly GCF_002878395.1. Classification (NCBI taxonomy): domain Eukaryota; kingdom Viridiplantae; phylum Streptophyta; class Magnoliopsida; order Solanales; family Solanaceae; genus Capsicum; species Capsicum annuum. The sequence goes on along the minus strand of NC_061122.1, from coordinate 99,215,810 downwards.
ATTCACAAAGCTGGAAAACTCATGCATTATAATCAATCAGATAGATCATAAAAATCACCTAACTATCATGAAGCATATGCCCTCACCAAAATTGATTTTCCCATAGTCACTCATATAGATGCAATTTTAGCACAAAAATTTGTATAAGAATCATTACACTCACTCTCACAGGATATTCACAAGTAACAAAAGATGAACCATAAGCTTTCCCTTGGTATAGTTCTCCACTAATATCAGAATGTTAAGATTTAGGATCAAATAGATCTTTAAAGCTTGTAATGTAGGATAATGGATGAGTTGGAATTATTCTGGCTAGTAATAGTGATTATGTTCCCTAAGAGATTTAATACATCACTCATATATTAACATCAATCTCTTTAACAACAAAGTTTCACCACTTCTATCAACACACAATCTTTAATTTTGTCCCATCTCCTTAAGCCAGTCCAATATAATGTGGAGGGAGGATTATTAATAAACTAAGGACTAAATTATAGCATAATATGTCTCGCTTTTCATTTAACATCTCGCAACCACAACACATTACTATTTTAACACAAATTGATAATACTTGGGGACTCACTTTCACATCTTTTCTTCTTAATACACTCCTTGACTTTATTAATTTTTCTACTAATGCGCTTAGGATATTTGGATCAACACAAGGTAAACAAAAAAGAAAAACAGGCTACATATAAGGATGCAATAGAATATAGACAAATGGCTCAATGGTGCTAACTATTATTATGCACAAAGGTAAGTAGAAGAAGCTACAGAATAAGTCTATTAATGAAATGCCTATATTATCTCCTAACCCCACAGTTTTTATTTTGCTATGCATACACACAGAGTGAGTTATAGACACCAAATGCAACAAGGAATATATAAATGAACCTTACACACACATTGCACATGCTGAAGTAAAGTAGGATGATCATAGACTCTAGACCAAGTAGTCACAAGAATTCAAAATTAAGCAACAAGGTACAAAAGTCATAAAAAAGATCCTACATATTTCAAAAGTAGTGATTCAACACAACTCACATACTTTTACCTACAAACTAACTCGCATTATATAATAATACATACCACCAAAAATACATCTCACTAACCTAACAATTTTTTTTTAAATTTATCCCTAAATAAATAATGATATTTGGTTCAAGGGGGTCCCCACGGAAAATAACTGAAAAGAACAACCACGGAATTAGTGAAGTATGCACCTACTTGACTGACCCAATGAGGAGTGGTAATTGTACCAGTCATTTATAAAAATTATACATACACTGCCATATTTTAAATTAGAAAATGAGGCATTATCTGGATTTAAGTGCACTAACTCCCACATTTTATAGATATGAAGTAAAGAAAGTGAGTGTATGTGGAATGAAGCTACAAGGGAGTAAATGGAAGCAAAAGGACTGCAGCTTAAAACCTAAAGTAGTGTGCCTTTATTACTACTACAGCAGTCCTCAGATCGTGGTTTCCATCATTATAAGTGGTTAGCAAATCACGGTCATAAAACCTAACCACGATTGCGTAGCTATGGTCATGGTCAAACACATGTGATCGTTGATCAGCGAGAACTGGCCTAAAGGAAGAATTGTAAAAGGTCACAAATGAATCCTAAATAATAAATAAGCCAAATCCCTTTAGTTTTGAAATCAATGCTTAACACCCTAATTGGTCAAAGATGTAATCAAATTTGGAGGCTCAAATTTCTTAGTTTCTTATTGAAGAATGAATTCTTTGGTAGACCGACATGGTATATCTCTTTTTAATATCTTTATGAGTAGCTAAATAGTTTAGACTTAGGATTATATTGAACTAGAGTATGATTGTGTGTGGGTATTGTTGTGTTTGCATGGATTTTAGTTGTTGAGTATGGATTTCTCCATTGCTTGAGCTTATGTGTTAGAATTTTAAGGTGAAAACTCCAAATATCCAAATAAGTTTAATTGGTGAAAGCTCCAAGCTATAGAAACCCTTTGTCATCCTTGAAAGAGGAATTTAGGTGAATATTAGGTAACCCATAAAATCCTTAAAAGAGGGTTATTAGTTGTCAAATCAATGGTGAACAACAAAGCCTATGATTTACTACCCTTATAAATCTTAGAAATAAGTGTTTAAATCATGTCAAGAGCATTATCCTAGAAATAGGAATGCTTGGTTGAGGTTTTGGGTGGCTATGTAAACTGGACATTTGTTAGGTGGTCGAAAGGGTCAACAGGTGAAATATTTGGTGTTTTGTCAAATGATTCACCCCAATGATCTTTGACCTAGCCTATCTATTAATTAACATTTAAATCCCATGAACAACTAACATTGTCCCACATGCTTCACCTCTAAGGAGACATAATCCTAAGATTTCTCCAAAGCATAAATTCAAGCCAAAGATAGCATTCACCACGTACTTGTTGAAGTTTGTTTGAAGAATTTTCAATCAAATCCCCCCATTTACTTACAATTTTTTTTCCTTTAGCATTCCAGGTATCCTTATAGTAACTTGAGTACCCAAAGGTTGAAGTCTATAGTATTCAATGCTTGAGATTCAACCCCAATTTACATTGAGTTTCTTGACAAAGATTGTTTTACCCTTCTATTATGGGTGTGAGTCGAGCATTATCAAAAAAGATCCATTGCTAGGGAGTGAAATATAGATTTAACTAGTGTGGTGCTATTCTTACTTGGGAATACTCGGAGTGGGGTAATTTACTCTATTTGTTGTTTTTGATAATTTTGTAGGTGATCAAAGTGTGAACAGAGAAATGAGCGATAATGGAAGTAATTTTGGCCCCTTTGATGCCCCACTAAATGATGAGGTTCAATTAAATAAGGTAGGGCAAATTAGAGCTATCTGCATCGCGCTAACCAATGGAAATGGTGTGTTTCATATGACTAGTGTTATGTTTCACATGTTGAAAGTAAAAGGATTATATATGGGTCAATCATATGAGGACCCGAATATTCATATAAAAACATTGTGAATGTTTGTGCGTTATTTAACATTGCGCATATTACACAATAATTAATTTAGATTTGACTATTCCCATTTTCACTAATAGGCTAGGTGAATTTATGGATCCACTCACTTCCACCCTGCTTAATCACATCTTGGGAATTCCCACCATTGAAAATGCTTGAAAAGTGAGATGAGATTATAAACATATAGTAATTGAATTAAGAACCATTATTTAAATCATGGGAGAGGTTTAATATAAATCTAGCCCAATGCCTAAACCATGAGGTACCAGATAAGATGGTCCCTGAAATTTTTTATAGAGATCTTAACCCATCGACCAAAATGATTGTCAATAATGCGGCGGGTAGCTCTATTGTGAAATTGCATTATCTTGTGGCTTTCCGATTGATAGGTGAAGTATCCAAAAAATACTTATGGTGGCACACCCCTGATGATAATGCTCCTAAGACCTCTTCTACTACCTCTGTGGGGACCAATAAGCAAAGAAAATAAGAAGTTGAGAAGGAGGAAATTATGGACAAGATAATGACCTAACTTGAGCTTCTAACAAAACATGCTATGGGTGTACCCATAAAAGAGGTGAATGCCGTAACATCAAAGAATTTTGAGTATGATGATCAGTCAAAAAAGTTGGATGAAGAGATTCGGTACATGGAAACTACTCGGAGGGTTCCCACCCTGCCTATCAAAAGCAAGATGGGAACCAAGGTTGGATGGATCGTGACCAAGATAGAAACTGGAGAGATAGGGAACTTGACTATGACCTCTATATCCCTCCTTATGATTGGTCTATGGCCAAAGAGTCAACTGCAATTGATCTTGAAAAGTTCACGATCGAAGATGTGTTGGTAAGGATTTTGAGTAGAGTTGAAGGTATAGACAAAATGGTCTAGGAATTTAAGTGTGACTTCTTCGTGCTCTCCCAAATGGTGCTGTTTTACTATACCTCCATCAAATAATTGGGGACCCAAGTTGAGAAAATCTCCACATAACTAAATGCAAGGCCTAGAAATGAACTTCTGAGTGATAAAATTGCTAACCAAAAGAATAAAGCACAAGTCTTAGCAATAGTCACTAGAAGTGGAAAAGCACTTGACGAGCACCATAGAGGAGATATGAGTGAAAATATGCTCAAAGCCAAGGAAAAATAGGTAAAGCCACAAATAAGAGAGGAAAGTGATGAGAAAGACATGTATGAAAGCAATGAGGAAGTGCTCGAAGTTGAAAAACAGCAAGGAGAAGCAAGGACAATCATCCATGTTCCTTCCCCATTCCCTCAACGGTTGCATAAAAATTAAAAGAGTGATAAGTTGAGAAAATTTATGACAAAACTTAGCAATCTATAAATAAATATCCCATTACTCGAGGCGATACAAGAGATTTTGGGATATTCTAAGTTAATGAAGAAGTAAATTATCAAGAAGAAGCTCGTTGAGTGTGATACAATTGAGGTTACTCATAGGTATAGCGGTGTCATGGATAGCAAAAGTTGCAGAAAAGAAGGATAACCTCGGATGATTTACTATCCCTTGCACCATTGGGACTCATTAGTTAGTAAAAGCTCTTTGTGACCTTTGTGAAAGCATCAACCTAATGCCTTTTGTCATATATAAGAAACTTTGATTGACACTCCTACACTGACCTCAACGTGACTTTTGATGGTGGACCTGTCCATAAAAAGGCCAGTGGGTATATTGTTTGATGTTCTTGTGAAGGTGGAAAAATTCATTGTCCTAGCAGATTTTGTTATTTCAGATTGCGAGATGGTCCAAGAGGTGCCTATCATTCCTGGTTGTCTTTTCTTTGCTACTCGCAGCGCTACTGTCAATCTAGAGCTGTGGGAGATGAAATTTTGGGTACAAGAAGATGAGGTCTCATTCAAAATTTGTATGTAAAATGAAGAAATCACAAAGCTCAAAGTAGTATGTATGGTGGATGTTGAGAAAGAAAAAGTGAATGATGAGGGGTTTGAGGACCCACCATGAGATTAAAAGAAAAATGATGTTATGCCATGATGATAACTAATTCTCTAGGTAAGAGCCAACCCACAAATACCAGAAGAGTGGCTCGTATCCCTTTTTTTTAAGTTCTCTTAGTGTAGATGTTGTCTTTGCATTTGAATAACCCATGCATTTGTGGTACTTTGGATTACATTGAATAAGCTTTAAATTGGGCAAGTGTGAAAGTTTACTTTGAAATCCAAATAGGGAATATTTTATGAAAAATGTGTAAAATGCTGAGCAGGGGAAAACAGGGGAGGAAAAACTGCTTTCAGTTGCCACAATTGCGGCCACTATGCACGATCGTGGTGATGTGGGTGGCCGCAGTCGTGTCCCCTTAACACGGTCGTGGTTATTTTGGCCACTTAACCCCTAGTCTCATTTATTTCCCTCACACTCCCTTTTCAAGATTGTACTCTTAAATCTAAGCTACATTATTTTCTAAGTTTTAAGCTGTCAAACAGCCTCCATACGCATCCCTCTTGCATCACAACTTTTATAGGTGACATGAATCATTGCTTCTATTTTTGAAAATAGGCCATTGAGTGCATGATTTTGAAAGGGCCTAGAATTTTTATTGTTATGATTTACATATTTTCATACTCCTTATTGTTATGGTGTTTGTTGCTTTGTTGAGGGGTGTATACAAGTAGGGAAACCTAGATTACCCAACAGTGTGTAAAAAAGGTACACATATGTGATATACACACCATATATTTGATAAATTACTCAAATGAACTTTCAATACCAGTATTTTCCTTTGAAGGGAACATTAACACACACTAGTAGCATTATTCACGTGACCTTATTTTGCACCCATATTGTAGAACATGCTAGTAGTCTAGAAATAGGAGAAAGTTGAAGATGCATAACTAATGTGAATCCAACCTTAAGTTTCATGATTGTGGTCATAGACTGTGACCTTGGTAATGTAGATGCGGTTCTGATACGCAATCGTGGTAACTGAGGGCAGGTTCCTGCTATGTAAAAAATCCTGTACTTTCAATCTTTATCCAGGCAACCCCAAGCACCTAGTCAAATGAAATATAATGATCAACCTAGAATAGCTTATATGATTCAAATGATATTGAAAAATATAATGTATGTTTAGTGTTTTTAGGATAACCTCCTAGAAAAGTTTAATCACATATGATTTGTGGCACCCGAATGCCACACTCCCTACTACGGTGATCTTTCAAAGATAGTTGCTTTTGGAAAGAGTATTTGTTTAGAGAATATACCAGAAAAGATATCAGATTTTCATGACAAACTTGAAGCCACAGGGTGGAAGTGCTTTGCCGTGGATCCATGCCTTGAAAATAAACAATAGGTCCATAAATTTTACGCCAATAATAGTAAAGTATCTTTATTAGACCTACTCAATGTGATTGTAAAGATGCGGTGAAAGACGGTGAAAGTTGGGACTAGGAAAATCAATGATGTCTATGAGCTCAAGCAGGCAGACTTGGGTGAATACAAAGTGAAGGGGTGTAAATCAAGGAATTGGTTGGCATAACAGCTGTGTCCTGGAATGGAAGTCTTGTGTTCCAAAACTAAATTCAACATCTCCATGAATGACTTCACTTCTAAGGCTAGGATAAAGTTGTACATCATTTGTAGTCAAGTGTATCCTTGCACCCACCTGACAACAGTCCCAAAATTGCATGCTCTGATGGTTTCTTGTATTCTAGACGATATTCCTTTGTATATTGGTCAACTCTTGGTCAATGAAATAGATCATTTCAAAAACCAAGTTGGTAAAAATATCTTTTACCCCTCTTTATTGACTAAGATTTTCAAGAGAGCAGCGGTAGAAGAGTATGTTAGTGAAATATGGGCGTGTCCTAGTGCCCCCATCTACCAATTGAGGATTTGAGGACAGGGCACATTGAGAAAAAGTAAGAAAAGAAAGATCAAATTTTAATAGCCAATATGTAGGGAACTTGAGTCACATAGGCCAACCGTCATACGACCTCTTGAAGAGATTGGAGTTAATATTGTAACCATTAAAAGGCTCATGGCTAGTGTACATCAAGGACTAGGAGAGCCCTCCACTATCCATCACTCATATATGTCATATGTCGATTATGATAAGTATAGGGAGGACCAAAAAAAAGCAAAAAACTACTATTGATTGACTTGATAAAGCGTATTCCTCTTTTGTGGCATCACATTGAGACCTCCGGAGAGTATATAAAAAGATAATCACTTAGCAGAAAAAGAGGGATGAATTCTTTACCAAGATGTAGAAAGAGGTGAAATGTCTATGAAAGGTTTTTAAACCCCAAAGAAGGCTTCCCAATTCTTAGGTGGACAACAATGATGAGGACCCAGTTAAGTGGTCAGATCTTAAGGAGGATAGTGATGATGTATGTTTTAAGAGTGATGGCATCTCTTGATGCGGATTTAGAGAGAATCCTTATCTCTTTTATCCTTAATTTTTGTAGTGAGGATAATGGTACCTTTTTAGTTGGGGGTGTTTCCTTTTATTTGATATGTACATGTATTATTGATATTCTGCATACTTTCTTGCTCATTTGGATAATTGTTACTTTTCATTTGGGTTATAATATTTGGGCACTCTGATGGTGCCCACAACTACATGGAGTTGATTTTGTTCTTATTTATTTATTTTGTGGTATCAATTTCGAACCATAGATGCAAGGGAAGTCTGATTACTTGTGGAATCGATGATTCGAATTCATATTCACACCCATTGTGAAATCATAGAAACACATGGACATTCTCCAATACTATAGTTCACAATATAAGAAAATAGCTTGGGTTATTTCCATGACTAGTAAATTATTCACGGCATGGGCATAAAAGAAAACACCCTCCTCCATCTGAAAAATTTTGCAAAAAAAAAATCAAATGAATGGACATGAGCAATTTTGTGACAAAATTTGCTCTCTCTTTCACTCTGAAAGTTTATTGCAGAAAAATAGGGGATACTTCACCCTTTCCTCCAGTGAGGAAAACAATTGACCCCCTTTGACAACATTCACATATTGAGTGTGTGAGCTTAAATTTCTATATATCATGTGTACTTGTACCATCTAGAACTCACCCTATTAGTCTTTCAAAAATAATTATTAGTTGTGCTTGGTTGGTATAATGATCATAGGCCATCTTGTAATTTTGGAAACCCACATTAGCCTAAAATTCCTACCTATACATATGATTTAACCCTAGTTACCATCTTTGAAACTTTGGACTTTTCTTTGCTAACCACATTATAAGTTGTGACCCATCTATTCATCCTCATTTAAACCCTATCCTTCTTGAACTTAAGAATAGAAATTGATGCTAAAATCCTAAGTTAGGGGTGATTGAAAAAGAAATAAAGTATAGTTGATCTATTAAGTCATAGAAAGTAAAAGAACCTATGAGCCTAGCAAGTAAGAATTTTTTCTTGAAGTAAAAGATAGTCTGTCAAAATAATAAGTGCATAAAGTTTGATGCTTGCATAAGAATTTAAGAAAAGAGGTGAAAATAATTTTAGTAAAGAAAAAGAAACAAAGTAGGTAATGAAACAAAACAAAAAGAAGTGGCCCAATAAGAAAAAAGTGATGAGAATTTGATGTAGAAGTTCAAGGAGGGTATAGCCTTATTTTCTGAAATATTTATCCTACACTACCCTAAGCCTACATTACAAGCTAAAAAAGACTTTTGTGATTCCAACCAATAGTGGTCATTATAGTGGCGATAGAAAATGGGGGCAAGCCTATGGCTGGACACTTGTAACATGGAGAATTTCTTGAGAAAGCGAGTGATTGCACCTAATTTTCCTTGTTGTGTAAGTTAGCAAGGTGTATGAACCTTCTTTTATTGTGAGGGGGCATGTGAGATTAAGAAGGGTGATATTTTCAAATACCGCACTATGATATAAGTAGATGTATGAAATGATTAAAGCTAGGTTATGAGTTACTTCTAGAGTGTTAGCAATTGTCACATAGTCACTCCCCAAGATCCATTTCATCCTTCACCACTCCATTTTATGATGAGGGGCATTGTTAATACTTTCCTATCTATGTGTGAAAAGATTTTTGTGGTAGTAACCAAGTTGGAGCCTTCAAGGTCGTTGGGAACATAAATAAGGGAACACACGAAAAAGGTCTCATAGTAAGAGGTAGTGTTGCTTGAGGACAAGAAAATATTTATGTTGGGGGTGTTGATGAGTGGGAATTCTACCACTCATTCATACAAATTATACACAATACCATGTTTTGTATTAGAAAATGAGGCATTATCTGAGTTTAAGTGCAGTAACACCAATATTTTGTAGGTATGAAGTAAAGAAGGTAAGTATATGTGGAATGGAGCTAAAAAGGGAGCCAATGAAAGCAAAAGGAGTGCATCTAGAAATCTAAAGCAGTCAACCTCGGTTACCATGACCACAGTAACCATGAATTTGGGTGGTCAACAAAGTGCAATTACGAAACTTAACTATGGTCACATAGCTGAGGTCATGGTCAAACACACGTGATAGCGGATCAGCGCGAACTGGACCAAAGGCAGAATTGTAAAATGTCATGAACGAATCCCAATATATAAGCAAAAACCCATTCTTCTTTAGGTATTTCTTATCTCATAATATAGTTTTGAATTCTAAGTTTTAAATCCTAATTGGGCGAAGGTGTAATCAACTTTGGAGGCTAAAATTTCTTAGTTTCTTATTGAAGAATGAATGCTTTATTTGACCCACATAGTACATCTCTCCTTAATTTATTCATGAGTAGCTAAATAGTTTAGTCTAGGGATTATGTTTTACTAGAATGTGATTGTGTGTGGATATTGTTGTGTTTGCATGGATTTTAGTTTTTGAGTATGGATTTCACCATTACTTGAGATTATGTGTTTGAATTTGATTTGTGAAAATTCCACATATCATAATGGGTTTGATGAGTAAAAGATCCAAGCTCTAGACACCCTTTGTCATCCTCGAAAGAGAGATTTAAGTGAATATTAGGTAACTCATAACATCCTCGAAAGAGGGTTATCGGAGGACAAAGCAATGGTGAACAACTAAGCCTATGGTTTACTACCCTTTCCAATCTTAAAAATAAGTGTTTAGGGAGTGTAAATCATGTCAAGAGCATCATCCTCGAAATAGGGATGCTTGGTTGAGGTTTTGGGTGGCTATATTAATTCCACACTTGTAAGGTGCTCGAAAGGGCCAATAGGTGAAATCGTTGTGGTTTTGTCAAAAGATTGAACCCAATGATATTCAACCTAGCCTATCCATTAATTAACAACTAAATACTATGATTAACCAACATTGTTCCATATGCTTAGCTCTAAGGAGGCTTAATCTAAAGATTTTCCAGTTCTTGAATTCAAAGCAAAGATAACATTCATCATATACTTGTTGAAGTTTGTGTGGAGAATTTTCAAACAAATCCTTCCATTTACTTTTACATGTTTTTTCCATTAGTATTCAGGGTATCTTTATACCGACTTGAGTACCCATAGGTTGGAAATCTATGGCATTCACTCTTTCAGATTTGACCCTAATTTACATTGGGTTACTTGACAATGACCGCTTCACCCCTTAACTATGGGTGAGTTAAGCGTTATCACCCGACTTAAATGACAAACTAAAAATTAAAATACTATTTTAATTTTTTCAAATTTATCCAAAAAGTAGAAAAACAAATAGAAATTAAGATCCTACAACATCACTTACCCTAAAACATGGGAATTTCCCCACCCACACATAAAATCTACATTATCACCAAAGCAAACTCAAAAGTTGATATATAGATACTCCCTAAGACCTCTAGGAATATCTAGTATTATATTTTATCATAATGAGGGTCTAAGGAACCTACACTCAGATTCTGCCATACTTTTTAGCTCGGGTCTCTGATACTCAAACTTCCCATCAACCTGTGACTCAAAACAAAATCAAAAATACATGAAGTAAAAATAAAAATACTAAAAATAAAACCTACCTGAACTTGGGTTTCTTCCCAACCAACTATTGGTTTAGTGTCACGGCACGACCAAATATCACTACTCAGCCAAATTTCTTCATTATCTTTCTCCTAGTAAGAGGTCATCTTCTTAATTATTTGTAACCTTTTGAGTGTAAAATCTCAAGGTCAACATCTTTCTGAACAACATACTTTTTGGAATTATCAATCATTATCACTTTGGGCTCAGGTAGTGGCTTAGACAACTTAATAAAACTATCTAAAGAGGTCTTAGGTGGTCTGGAATGCCACACATACTCATCAACTTCCATCTCTATAATAATAAATAAATCATTATAGTAAAAAGGCTGATTCAGTGGTTTATAAACATTGGATATCACGTCTTTATCATCCAATATCATCATCAAAGTGACCTCTCTCACATTTATCAATGCTTCTTCTGTTGCTACAAATGGGCATCCCAGAATGATTGATACCCTGTCATCAACATAATAATCCAAAATAATAAAGTATGAAGGAATTATAAACTTACCAACCTTTATGAATACGTCTTTAATTATTTATTCAGGCTTTATTATATTCTTGTCTACTAGTTGCAAAATCATAAAAGATGGTCATGGCTTACATAACCCAAGAGTAATGAACATGGATATAGGTATTAAATTTATACTTTCCACCAAATAAGTCGGGGCATAGACCACATTGTTGTTAACAATCTAAATGGGGAGGGCGAAACTCACTAGGACCTTAAACTTCATGGGTATCTTATTTATTACCACAAACCATAACTCATCAGTAAGTGTCATCTTCTCAATATCCTACGGCTTCACCATATAAGTCATCTTGTTCTTCAAGTACTTGGTCCACATGGACATTCAATACAAAACATCAAAATTAGGGAAATTAACGTGAATTTCTCTGAATATTTTAAGGAATTTATTAAAAAATAGATCTTTGGCCTTTTCAGCCTCTATGGGAATGGTGGTGGTTTTCTATCCTCTATTTTCTTAGTAGATTTCTCTTTTGGGTACTCAGTAGATTTCTCTTTTTGGTACTCAGATTTTCTTTAATTATCAACACCTCTGCCTACAACCTGTTGTGGAACTAAGTTTGCATCTACCTTGTAGCTTTCTTTGGAGTTCTATGACTAAGAACCTTACCACTCCTCAAAGTGATTTCCAGAACTTTCTTCAAAGTTTCATTATCACTTTGAAAACTACCTTTAGGCTCTGTATTTTGTGCTAGGGATAGTTGCCTTAGCTATTGCTCAAACTTCTTCTTATCCACTTGTTGATTTTTTTAATTTCAATAGCCATTTCTTCTGGCTTGGTCAGGATCTTCTTTTAATTCTCCTTAATATTAATAGCATATGTGTAGTTCTTCTGTTGGAATTTCTAGTTTTGTATTATTACCGCATGAATAATTGGGATAAGTTTGCCACTTATGGTTAAAGGAATTCACAAAATTTGTCTTATTTGCATTGCCCTCAAAATTTATGGAATCAAGATTTGACCACACTTGTCTGTAGAGTGGACACTATTGCCACAAATCTCACACCAAGCTTAGGTCTGGTACACTACATTCACTTGAGCTGGAGTTTGATTCAGGGGTCACTATCTTATTCTACATGGCTGACAATTAGGCTACTATGGTTTTGATGCTATCAAATTCAATCATGCCCACAATTGTTTTTACTGGGCTTCTACACTTGTCATAAGGCAGTAAGGATTTCCTTGAGCTATGCGGTTCAACAAAGTATATATCTCATCATAAGTCTTCACTAAAGCCTGATCACCTATATTTGAATCAAGTAAAAAATTCATGTTATTGTTAAGAACTTCAATAAAGTTGTGACCTAATACCTGATTTTTGACTTAAATCTTATATTTATTCAAACCAAAAGAATAAATCTAACTTCACTATCCTCATCATACAAACCAAAAAAGGAAAAATAAGATATATAAAAAATAAGAGATAGGGGGTACAATCATTGGACTGCTGATGATGTAGAATATACCAAAGAAAATAAATGAATCTATAGCAAGCATTGTATATGTTTTCATTTGGCTTCAATTTGAAGCTCAAAATCTCATAGTGCAGTCTCACAGTCTTATTAAATGTGATAAAATAAATTAGGACTTTCCAGGCCAAGTCATCCAAGGTAGTGATGGAAGTTGTTGGCTCAGTGTTCAACCACTTATTTGCTTCCCCCAATATTGATAAGTGGAAGAGTGTCATCCTCACATAATTAGTTGTCACACCTACAGGGATGAATATTTCAGAGATCTTTAAAAAAATTTGGCAGTGGACTTATGGATCTTCAGGTGAAATCCCAATGAACTATCAACTACTATATAGAAGTTCCACTATATTCCGTTTCAATTCAAATTTACCACCAGGAGCCAATGTTTAATTAATGGAGTTCACATTTGTTGCAAATGGAATTTCCACATCACGAACTTTCATGTAAGATGGTGGATCCATAGCCATAGGTGTAGGAATATCTTCTTGTTCTTCATGAATTTATGGGATTCTATAGACAAGTACTACTTCTCTCCTCATTTGGTGTAAGGTTAATAGGGCTCGGGGTATGGTTCAACCAACTCTTTATCCCTAGCCAGTTTACTAGTCTACTACGTGTGCTGGAAAAATCAAAATCAAAGATCAAGTGAATAGAACCAAAGAAATCAAAAACTAAAACTAAAATTCAGGTAGTTTCTAAATCACATGTCCCCGACAACAGTGCCAAAAACATTTTGCGCCTAAGTGTAAGATATGTGTATCATCTACCAGAGTACTATAGTGGCCATTAAGGAAGTCGAACTTTTATCCTACAAGGACAAGTGTTAAGACACTTTCTAATAAAAGTTCAACTATTTAGATTAGATAAGTGAAACCGTAACCACAAGATATTTGAAAGTTATAACTAAGTGTAAATTAAAAAGATATTGTATATTAAAGTTCTTTGATAATCAATGGGGAAAACTCGGTGTTATTGCACTACGACATATCATAATAAATTATATAATTTCATTGTTTAGGCTAAATATCATGGTTGTTTGTAATACCCTAAACTTTCTTTAAGTAAAATCTAGTCTCCAAAAGAGTTAGTGATGAATTCCTAAATAATTAATGTTTAAATCAAATAGAATTTTCCCAATTTAGACTTTTTATCATGTGGGAGATTGAATTATCTTTCCAATGAAACAAATTTTGTTCAAATCCGGTATCAGAGTAAGAAGTTATTGGCATTTTACTGAGAGCTGTCAGAACCGCCCAGGTGCGACGGGCAGGTTGACGGATAGTCGATCTAGCGATGGACCATCACCTAAACCGTCATAGCTAAGGTAGTAAGTAAATCTTTTGGCTAAGGTGCAATGGATAGGTTGACGGACCGTCAAACTTGTAATGGACTATTGCCTAAGCCGTCACTACTAAGGCAGTGAATCCCCATTCTGGTCCACGTACGACGATAGAATGATGGACCGTCAAGCAAGCGATGGACCATCGTATGAGCCATTGCAGATCCCGTTCAGCAATTTGTAAGCCATTTTAATAGAGTATTTGGGTCTTTTCCCCCCTATTTTAACCCCTAATTATACTAGACCATACCTCATAACTTCTTTATTCATCCACAACAAAAAATTAGGGTTTCTCTCAAAAATCAATTCCCAAGAACAAGAAACTTTAGGTGATTAATCTCGAGTCAAGAACTCAAGCTTTTCTCTACCAATCTTCAAGAAATCATCCACCCAGGTATTTTAAGTGTTCATTTATGGATTTCTTTCTTCCCTAAAGCCCAAGAATCTAATTTTAAATTATAAATTGTGATGTTTATGTTGTGGATTGATTTTGATCATATGGATGTTGTGTATGATACCTAAGCTAAAATTGTTAAGTGTGTTTTCATTAATTTATGCTAGCATGTGGATTGAAATCTACTAAATTATATTGATTTATGCAACCATTATGAATTATTTTAATGTCCATGCCTAAGCTTATAGTTATGCATGCTAGGTGTTTGATAAAATGCCTAAGAGAATAGGGAATATGCCTTATGACTCAGTTATGACCAAAATGATGAACCTATGATTTGCCTTATGTTTAAAATGACTTTCATGTTATTGTTATGCATTGAAATTATTTGATGGATTGTTCATGAGATTAGCCTATGAAATTATCACATGTTTATATGCTTTCCTATTCATATATCAAACCATGATAATCAAATGCCTCATGGAATTCCCTAATGATTGTATTATGGATTATTCATTCTATTCATGAGTCCTGGAAGTATCATGTATTGTCAGTTTCATGATATCGAGTCTTCGGGGTACTTGTACATAACAATTTAGTTGTATGACTAGGACCAGTGTCAGTTTTAAAGTTACTCTCAGTCAAGCTATGTTCCACAGAATTCTGTCAGTGTCATGACTCAGGAAAGCTCAGTAATCTTAGTCAGTTATTAGATCTCAGTGATACTACATTAGTCAATCGAACTTACTAAACTTAGTCCAGTCAGTTCAATATATTTAATTCAGTGTCTTATCAGATTGGAGTAGAAATTCAGCACAGAGTAAGCCCAAGGATGTGAACTGTAATGCTTCGATTTTCTGAACCAGAACACTACACGGTACTCACGACATCAAAGGACCATAAGAAAACCAATGATTGATATTTGTATCTGTATACTGCATAAAAGACTAAAAATATATGGAAACATAAACTGAAAGGCCATAAGGTTCAATACTAATACATAGCTGAAAATATGGTATAACAAAACCAAAACAAATTTGAAATAATTGTATGGACATACTATAGTTTGAAAGACTCTAAACTACTGATTAAGGAGTTGATGGGACATGTCCCCAACTAACTCCAACTACTGAAATAAGCTGAAAACAAAAACAGTAATGAAATCATCATGTCCTTGAAAGATGAAGAGTCACTTCTAACTCTGACTGCTGAGACTGGAATCTACTATTGATGCTTTGGAGCTTGTGCTTCTAAACCTATGGTATAAAACACCATAGCGCGAATGCATTAGTACTTTGAATGTACTGGTATACAAGTGAGGTAGGCGAAATACATGGGGTGCATATGCATGAACAATAATAGCTAACTGACTAACATAAATGTGAGAATACATATATGGCAACGAAACTATAACTGAGACCATGATCGGACTGAATACTGAGGGCTTCTGAGTTTACTAATAACAAGGATTTACTAATATTTGAGTATGTGAATACTGGGATACTAAATAACGGAGTTTACTAATCCTGATATTCGAGTCAATAATAAGTGAGGAACTAATACTTTATTTCTAAATACTGTAATACTAAAACTATATTACTGATACATAAATAATTATTTCTGACTTTTCGGATTATGAAAAACTGATTAGGTTGACTTTATCTGACAGTCATGATCTTGGGTGTATTTATACGCCTAAGGACCATAATTTATCCATATTTTAGCTATGTTTAGAGAACAAAGTTCCTAGTTTCTTATGTTTTTACTCTACTTCTATGTAATTGAGCTAACCGATATGATTAGCATGATTTCAGGTATTAATGGGGTAGATGACGACATTCTGGGACTATGGAATGCGGATGGCATATGAAATAAGAGAAAGTAAGAGAGGTACTAATGAGGAAGATCACGGCACTTTGGGGACCTGTGGATAGCAGAGGAAACTTCACATAAAAGGAAAACAGCTTTTGGACTGAATGTGGCATATAGGAACTTTTTCCCGGGAAAACTCAATATTTTTAAATAGTAGAGGACTCAGTAGCAATTTATTATAGAAGGATGTTATTAAAAGCCTTGTGGATGAATTTTTAGAGGATTCATTATTCTGTATTTTTTTTGGAGAGAGCAAAGAAGGGTGGCTTAGCTTGAGAGAGAGAGAGAAAATCATTTTTTGCTCTTGCTCTCAGTATTCGCACACCAAGATCGTCTTCTAGTTTTTGCTATGATGAATATTTCTATTGTAATTTTCATTTTATTCATGAGTAGCTAAGTTTATTAGTGAGGATTATGGAAGCCTTGTAGCATACAATCTATTACATTGGGTTATGAATTCATTATGCATTAATTTGTTTACATCATAATCTCTTCATTTATCTTGAATTCTCATGGTTGCAAATATAGAGGATATGCCTTAAAACAAAACTTATTCGAAAGAAAGGTTGTTTTTTGGAAAGGAGAGTCGTGAAAAGAAAATGGGATTACCAACCCTTATTTCATATGTTAATGCCTTAGAAGGATTAACTACTTGGAGATTTTATATTGTTTTTGGTAAATGCTTTTTATTTGAGAGAACTAAAGTGAATTAGTCCTTGATGGTTGAGAAATACTAGGATTATGTTATTAAATGCAATATTTTTCTTGGTAAGCATAATGCATTTATGAATTTATAAAGCCCAGAGTTTGAAAGTATTAAAAACTACAAGGTGGACATAACCCTAGCTTGCGCTTTCTCTGAATTTGAATACTACTACACTTATTTCATCTTGTTAAACTGAAACCATCAATTTGTGAACTAAACCAAATCCCAATATTTATTTTATAGAAACAAACGATTAAAAGTCATAAAACTTAATTAGCACCATATTCCCTATGGGATTCGACCCCAACCTAGTTGGGTTATATATTTGACAACGACCACTTACACTCTCATAAGAGAGGTGTAATTTGGGCGTACCAAGTCCTGAAACTGAAGACAGATTATATGAGTTTTGATACCTGATATATTTGATAACATGAGTTCTGAGAACTGATATATCTACTAACATGACTGACTATATTTGACATTCCTAAATTTAATGAAACTAGCTGAGTTCTGTACTGAATCTGAGTTGAATGTCTCAGACATTCCTGAAATCTGAAGAACTATTTGAGTTCTCTTACTGGGACTGAGATTGAAAATGAGACTTTGGGATGTAGTCGTCTAATTGAAATATCCCATATATGCTATTATAGCTGAACTGGGGTACAATTTCTGCCCTGACTGGAAAGGTGGCAATACCATGCCACTAGTAAGGACAAGTTGTGTGTAACCCTTATCTAGATGGTACTCAAAAATGAGAAGGGTAGGAACCCTAAACTAACAGTTTAAGCCACCACATCAACCCTAATTTGACAGTTTAAGATGTCTCAACCTACGCTAGCTACGTAGTTCTGAAACAGAAGGATGACTGCTAAAGTCACACCCTAAACTGCCAGGTGAGTTCCCATCCTTGGGTTCACTCGGTTCTAACTTCTACTTCTCTCTGAAGTGACTGAATATGATTTAACTAACGGTACATGCAGTAAGTAACTGACTTTTATTGACTGATGGAATACTATTGAATTTGTCAACGAACTGAATTCATGAGATTTCTTAGAGTACTGAAATACTGAGATTACTAAAGTTACTGAGTACTGAGTAGGACTGAGCAGATACTGAATTTACAAATGTTTTCCTGCCTCATGAGAATGACCGAAATCTACTAAACATGGATTGACCGGGACTATCCTGAAAACATGACATGGCTCTAGGAACACAACTATATTTTTTGGGTACAAGTACCCCTAGGACTCGGTGGAAGAAAACTGACACAGCGTGACTTTCTTGAATATATAACCATCAATAATAATCCATAATACAAGTGTGAGGGATTTCATGAAGTACATGGCCATTATAATATCTAACATGAATGAGAATGCTTGAAATCAAGTCATAAACCTCATGTTATAATATCATGGGAATTTCAATAACATATACTTTTCATAACGATAGCTTCGAAACCGTTTAAACTTAAGAGAATAGCAAACATGTAGCATTTAGTTCATATTGTAATAATTTGGAGATAACTCATGTGGTACTTCATAATCATGATCTTGTTCATAACATAGAATGCGTATTGACACACTATGAATCCATTTTCCAATCATCAAGTACATTTCGTTAACAAATATATCGCAAAACAATAACATGTGAGCCCTTTGAACATAATAGACTAGAATTTATTTATCATATAATTCATCCCTAAGCTATAATGCATGATTTCTATCATTCTAGGCATTTTATCAAACACCCTACATACACAACTTTGGGCATCAGTATCCTTATTAATTTAACAATCTTAAGCCAGCCAAATACATGGATTTCAACTAACATGCTCTCTTACTTCATGAAAATTCATCAAGATACAAAATAACAACCGTCAACATGAACATAATAATACCACACTAAGATAATCACAATTCATGATTTTACTACTTGATTCTTGAGCTCCATGGATGAAAGGGATCCATGGATGAACACTACGCATACCTTAGATGGAGGATTCTTAAAGATTAACGGTGGAACTTTCTTGAAATTGAATCCTCAATAAACTCTTTTTATTGGAGCTTGATATAAATAATGGAGTAATAAAAACCCAAATCTTGAAGGAGGTTAACCTTTTTTGAGGGTTCTTGAATGGTGACGCTTTGATTCTTGAGTTTTCTTGAAGAAGGGTTTGAATTTTGTTCTTGGGTTTTGATCTTGAAAAAAGCCCTAATTTTTATGTTATGGATGAATCAAAAGTTATGTGCTTTGATTTGATGTGATTGAGTGTTAAATAGGGTGGAAAAAGACCCAAAAATCTCTTTAAAACAATGTTTCAGCACTGTTTCGAACTAAACTGATTGTCTGAGTGACGGACAGTCACTCTGGTGACTAACCATCACTCCAACCATATTTTTTTGTCCAAAAAATGCCTCAATGGTTCATTTGTGACGGCCAAAGTGATGGTCCATCACTGACTTGACGGTTCGTCATTTTGTCATTCACTCTTGGACATCTCGGGCAGCTTTTAGTAAAATGGACTTAACTTCTTTCTCTGATGCCAAATTTTGGTGAAATTTATATCGTTGGAAAGATAATTTAATTATATATATGTTTATGGATCATGAGATCAATAATTATCTATATAATATGATATATGCTTATTTAAAGTTGATTATGGAAATTCCCTTCACAAGAGTTCAATCGGTAAGGAATGTTTTGATTTGTCCAATAGCTAGAACGTATTTGAGGTATTAATACATATAATACTTGATCATAAAAATTCCAAATCACTATAATTTATTTATCATGAGACTAAATTATGGTTCTACCATCAGTTAGGATTCTCGGGGTATTACAATATCTCCCCCTTGGGAACATTCGTCCTCGAATAAGACTGATAGAGAGAGGGGAAGAACATAAACTGATGTACATACTGAACATGAGTGACTAGACCATAATGTTATGGCTGAAATGATTGATAACTAAACATATCATACTGAACATGCATGTCTAATACATGACTGATAAGATGAATTCGCACATATCTGATGCTGGGATAATTGACTCATGAATGGATGACTGAATGTCTTCAAGAACTAAATTTCTCCAATGAGAATGGATATCTAATGCATGAATAAATGACTGAGCTGACACATGAATGCATGATTGAACGTGCAATGGCAATGGACTCTAAGCTTGTAGTGAGAATCTAATATCAAGTGTGTAAAGGTAGTTTGAGCCTGGAACTAAGTATGTTCGAGGAAAACCCATTACTTAAATGAGAATACGGATGAACCTGTGATCAGGCTAGGAGTATGCATGAACAAGAAAATGAGAACATAAATGAGATTGAAACATGATGCATGAACTGAATTCCACGAACTTAACTGAGTCTTGAATACATGGCGTACAACTGAGGTTAGATCTTAAGGGTCAACTTATGAGTACCCCTAACTCCAAAATGGATTCATTACAAGAAAAGAGAATGGGATGCTTATGTTATGAAAGTTCGAGGAATCAAAGCATATATATCCCCCTTGGGACGCTAGGTCCCTCTAGGAAATGCTGACTTGGCTGAGCTACTGAGGGAAACTAAGGCACTATGCAAGGCACCTATAAACTAAAT
Organism: Capsicum annuum; assembly: GCF_002878395.1. Classification (NCBI taxonomy): domain Eukaryota; kingdom Viridiplantae; phylum Streptophyta; class Magnoliopsida; order Solanales; family Solanaceae; genus Capsicum; species Capsicum annuum. The sequence goes on along the minus strand of NC_061122.1, from coordinate 99,194,941 downwards.
CATGGCTAATTATGTAATATCTGAAACATGAGGCCTAATACATAATCTAAGATGAAGCAACTAAATGTCATGCACTACAAATGAGACAACGGAAAGACTTATGAGGCACTAAAAATGACTGCATGAATATACTAAATTATATGTTTAACTGAATAACTGATAACTAAATACTGGGCATATGAGACTTTTCTATACTTAGGACTAAGGCTATAAAATACTATGCATAGGGGGTAATGATTGTTTGGATAACATGAGGTAGCTAAGCATGAATGAGCAAAACTGTATCACCTCAAGAATGCAAGGCTAGATGTATAACATGATTAGGAAACATCTTGTAGACTGTGGTACTAAAATACTACTGACTGAGTAACTGATAGTTGTAGCATGGGTCAAGAAAGTTTGGAATTGAACTGAGTTTCATATCTGATTACTGAACTGAAGGTGGCACTAAAACTAAAAATATAACTGAGATTCATGCTGGAACTAAATGCTGGGTTCTGATAACTGAATACTGATAACTGAGGCACAGGACGATTTTAAAATACTGAATTCAGGAACTGAAAATTTATTACTGGGTACTAAATACTGAAATTGTAACTAAGATGGCAACTGTGGTTTTCATAGTACGCGATGGGGACTGACATAAGTCAAGGATCGAAAAAAACTCACACTCTGTACTTTTCCAGCTTATAAATATGACCTCATGATAACCACTTACTTGCACACTAATAGGAAATTCAATCCTATCCTCAAAACTACACCCTCTTATATAATGAGCATGCAAAAATCTTCTCTTAGTCATGAAACATTTACTCTCTCCCATATAAGCAATTGCTCCACAATAAACTATTTACAAGGAGTGCTTACTGAAGGATTAAATCAAAAAGACCTAAAACTTGAATGGATACTGACTGAACTTGACACTTGAACTGAAACTTGAGAAAAAGAATATCAACAACATGGATTTACTAGAAAAGTTCTGAACTGAGAATGTACATAATGTAGTAAGAATTAGTCTTATCTGTAGGGGCATAGTACGAGTTAAGGAAACTGAATATACTTTAAGGCGTGACATGTATACATGAGTCATGAGCTACATGACCTGAGTCTGAAATTTTTAAATTCGTGGGACATGATTCGTAACACTGAGGGAGTTGATACTCCTTATAATAGAAATTGGAATCGCATAAGATTCTACATGGAACTAAGATGTGAAGCATGCATAGGAATCCGACTGACTGAAGTACAAAACCTGTACTGAGATATGTATAAGTCAGGAATTGTCTTCCCTTACTATTTTTCTATACATACTAGCACTACTACTGTAATATGAGATCCTGACTCAGTTGCTTGATCTATTATCTCCCCCTTAGCTTTAAGCCATTATCTTAAATTTATGAGCACTTACTAAAATCTAAACTGAACTACAATCTTAATCACGTACTTACACTTTGTCAAAAACATGCTTGCCATACTAAGCCCATTAGCTTCTTCTGTTGGTTCATATAATACTAATATCACATTCACACCTTCATACTTAATTAAAATCAATAAACTTAAATTCTACCTTACATTGTTCAAGCCTACTGATTTAGTCTGGTACAACTATCCCCATGAATACATAATCTGATCAAAATGAATAATACTATCCCAACTCTACCACTTTTAATTCTTGAGTTCATGATTAAATATTCTAGGTCTATACTGTCATAAGCTTCTGAGAAAAGATCTGATGGAATATCTAAAATTAGGTTTGTGAATGAGTTCTCATGGAGATGAATGAAATCTGTATGAATTAGAACATAACGTGATTTATTGGGTATTTTTGAGTCTGTGGGAAATCCCCTAACTGACTGCAGGGACTATCTGAGAAAGTCCTATCTCTAGGACTTGATCTTCACTATTTTTATTACCTTGAAAGTAAGGTAGAGTTAACTTGCGTGGAGCATGATGAGAGTCTGTATGAGTTTTCCTTAAAAACATTTCTATAGCATGATTTGAGACATGAAAGAAGGAAAATTATTCCTAAAACATTTCATAGACTCCTGCACATAAGTATGGTGCAAAACACACACATGTATAAGACTCTAATAGATGTGACTTTCAGACTTCCTAGGACTTTATTGAACCTTCGGCTCTGATACTAAGTTTGTAATGCCCCAATTTTCTAAACCAGAATAACACACGGTGCTCATGATCCTAAAGGACCACAAGCTAACCCATGACTGATATTTGTACCTGTATACTGCATAAAAGACTAAAAAAATCAGAACAATACACAGTGCTCATGATCCTAAAGGACCACAAGCTAACCCATGACTGATATTTGCACCTGTATAATGCATAAAAGACTAAAAAAATGTAGAAACATGAATTGAAAGGCCATAAGGTTCAATACTAATACATAAATGAATATTTGGTATAACAATACCCAAATAAATCTGAAATAACTGTCTGGACATACTATAGTCTAAAAGCCTCTAAAATGTGTAAATAAGGAGTTGATGGGACATGTCCCCAACTAACTCCAACTACTGAAATAAACTGAAAACTAAAACAGTAATGAAATCATAATTTCCTCGAAAGATGAGGACTCACTTCTAACTCTTATTACTGAGACTGGAATCTACGACTGATGCTCTAGAGCTCGTACTTCTAAGACTATGGTATAAGACACCATAGCACAAATGCATCAGTACTTTGAAAGTACTAGTATGCAAGTGAGGTAGGCAAAATACATGGGGTTCATATGCTTGAACAATAATAACTGACTGACTAACATGAATGTGAGAATACATACATTGCTATGTAACTGTAACGGAGACCATTATAGGATTGAATATTGAGTTCTAGCTACTAAGGTTACTAATAACATGGATTTACTTATATCTGAGTATATGAATACTAAGATACTGAATAACTGAGTTTACCGATCCTAATATTTAAATTACTAATAAATAAGGAACTGATACTGTATTGCTAAATACTAAAGGACTGAAACTATATTACTGATACATGAATAATTATTTCTGACAGTTCAAATTATGAAGAACTTATCTGGTTGACTGTATCTAATATTCTTGAAGCTGAAGACTGATTACATAAGTTCTGATAGATGATATATTTGATAACATGAGTTCTGAGAACTGATATATCTGATACATGAGTGACTATATCTGATATTCCAAAATTTTATGGAACTAGCTGAGTTTTGTACTGAATTAGATTTGAATGTATCTAATAGTCCAAAAATCTAAGGAACTATCTGAATTCCCTTACTGAGGTTGATTCTGAAACTGAGATTGTGGGAAGTCGTTATCTAACCGACATACCCCATATATGCTATTATAGCTGAGCTGGGGTCCAATATCTACCCTGACTGGAAGGGTGTCAATACTGCGCCACTGGTAAGAACAAGGTGTGAGTGACCCTTATCTTGCAGGTACTCAAAAATGAAAACGGTTGGAACCCTAAACTGACAGGTTAAGCCACCTCATCAACCCTAATCTAATAGGTTAAGATGTCTCAACCTACGGTGGCTACGTAGTTCTGGAACACCAACATGACTGCTAAGAATCACACTTTAAACTGGCAGGTGAGTTCCCATCCTTGGGTTCTCTCGGTGATAACTTCTACTCCCATCTAAAGAGACTAAATATTATTTAACTAACGGCATATGGACTGAGCAAATTACTTCCGTTGACTAACAGAATACTATTGAATTTGTTAACGAACTGAGTTAATGAGATTTCTCAAAGTACTGAATTACTGAGATTACTGAAGTTACTGAGTACTAAGTAGGACTGACATGATACTGAATTTACATATGTTTTCCGAAGTCATTAGACTGACCGAAGTCTACTGAACACAGGTTGACCTAGACTATCATGAAAACATGATATGTCTCTAGGCACACAACTATATTTTTTAGGTACAAGTACCCCTAGGACCCGATGGAAGAAAACTAACACAGCGTGACTTTCTTGAATACATAACCATCAATAATAATCCATAATACATGGGTGAGGGATTTCATGAAGTACATCATTATCATAATATCTAACATGAATTGGAATGCTTGAAATCAAGTCATAAACCTCATGTTCTAATATCATGGGAATTCTGATAATGTATATTTTTCATAACGATAGCTTAGAAACCGTTTAAACATAAGGGAATAGCAAACATCTAACATTTAGTTCATATTGTAATAATTTGGGGTTAAATCATTTGGTACTTCATAATCATGATCTTATTCATAACATGGAATGCGTATAGATACATTATGAATTGGTTCCCCAATCATCATGTACATTCCGTTAACACATATATTGCACAACAACAACATGTGAGCACTATGAACAATATAGACAAGCATGAATTTATCATATAATTCATCCCTAAGCTATAATACATGATTTCTATCATTCTACGCATTTTATCAAACACCTTACATGCACAACTTTGGGCATAGGTATACTTATCAATTTAACAATCTTAAGCCATCCAAATTCATGGATTTCAACTAACATGCTGTCATAGATCATGAAAATACATCGAGATACCAACTAACAACCATCAAAATGAACATAATCATACCATAACAAGATAATCATAATTTATGATTTTAAAACTTGATTCTTGAGCTCCATGAATAAAAGGGATCCCTGGATGAACACTACACATACCTTAGATGGAAGATTCTTAAAGATTAACAGTGAAACTTTCTGGAAATTGAATCCCCAATCAACTAGTTTCTCGGAGCTTGAGATAAATCATGGAGTAGTAAAACCCCAAATCTTGAAGGAGGTTAACTTTTCTTGAGGGTTCTTGAATGGTGACACTTTGATTCTTGAGTTTTCTTAGAGAAGGGTTTGAATCTTATTCTTGGATTTGATCTTGACATAAGCCCTAATTTTGATGTTACGGATAAACGATAAGTTATGTGCTTTGATTTGATGTGATTGGGTATTAAATAGGGCAGAAAAAGACCAAAAAATCTCTTTAAAACGGCATTTCCGCATTGTTTCAAACAAAACTGACGGTCTGAGTGACGGACCATCACTCTGGTGACTAACCCTCACTCCAACCTTCATTTTTTGTCCATAAAAATATCACACTATTTTAGTTTTGACGGATAAAGTGATGGGCCATCACTGACTTGATGGTCTGTCATTCTGTCCGTCACTTCTGGACAGCTTGGGCAGCTCTCAGTAAAATGAACATAACATTTAACTTTGATGCTGTATTTTTGGGAAATTGGTATAGTTTGAAAGATAATTAAATTATATATCAGTTTTTGGGTCATGAGATCAAATATTCTTTGAATAATTGGAGATATACTCGTTTGAAGTGGCTTATGGCAATGCCCTTCTCAAGAATTTAATCAGTAAGGAATGTTTTGATTCGTCCAATAGGTAGGACGTATTTGAAGTGTTAATACACATCATAATCTATCATTAAAATAAAAAACCACTATAATTTTTTTTCATGAGCTTGAATCATGGTTCTACCATTGGTTGGGATTCTCGGGGTATTACAGGAACTCACCTACGAGTAGAGCGTGTGATTCTTAGAAGCAATCCTTGAGCTCCAGAACTACGTAGCCAGCATAGGTTCAGACATCTAACCTATTAGATGAACGTCTATGAGGTGGCTTAACCCATTAGATAAGGGTCCCACCATTCTCCTTAGAATACTTATTAGATGAGGGATCACTCACCGTTTATTCTTACTAGTGGTGCGGTAATGACCATCTTCTAATTGGGGTTACATATTGGACCCCAACTCAACTATATTTCTTTAATTGGGGCATGTTGGTTAGATGACTACTTCCCACAGTTACAGTCTCAGTCTCATTAATAGAACTCAGATAGTTCTACAGAACTCAGGGCTATTAGATACAGTCACTCACCTCAGTATGGAACTCAGTTAGTTACATCATAACCTACAGTATCAGACACAGTCGCTCAGTATTAGTTATCAGAAATCCATGTAATCACTAGTCAGACTCAGTAATCAGTATTGTCAAAACCTCATTTACAGTTATATATTCATGCATATATTTCAACATTCATGTTACTCAGTCAGTCAGTATTGTTCATGCATTTGAACTCTTGCATTCAGCATACCTCACTTTCATACCGGTGTATTCAATCGTACTGATGCATAGTTTTCTTTTTTTCTATGGTTTTTTATACCATAGGTTCAAAAGTACGAGTTCCAGAGCATCAGTAGCATTCCAGTTTCAACAGTCAGACTAGCAGTGAGTCCTCATTATTCTAGGATCTTATTATTAGATTATTTCATTCTTTTAGTACTTAGTTTATTTCAGTAGTTAGAGTTAGTTGGGGATATGTCCCATCAACTCCATATTTAGTCAGTTTTAGAGGCTTTCAGACTATAGTATGTTCAAATAGTTTATCTCAGTTCATGTTTTGGTGTTGATATACCGTACTCTCTAATAGTATGTTTTATCCATTTTAAACCTTATGGCATGTTTTAGTCTATTATTTATGTATTTTACATGATCTCATATAGTATACTAGTACAGATATCATTCAAGGGTTAGCTTGTGGTCCTTCGAGGTCGTGAGCACTGTGTAGCATTTCGGGTACCAAATTTAGGGCGTTACATTATTTGTTCATAGGGTTGATACTAAGCTATGGTCTTCCAAAACTATAATCAATTATCTAACTCAGTCCCACAACTACATCATTTATTTGGGATGTGTGAACTAAGTTAAATTTACTTATATCCCATTATTTAATTTAACAAAATAAGGGAATTAAGTATATTCCTATCCCAAATGCGAATCATAAGTTCATTCAATTGATACTATTATATTATTCTATTCATCCCACATTCTATCTTATCATTCCTTCTTATAGTTTCATAATAGAATTATAGTGTGCATTCGAGGGTCTCAAATATTGACATAGTGATCAAAAGGATAACTAAAACACCATGTCAATAAAAAAACATAAACAACTCAATTTATAACATTTATACTCACAGTTTTGGCTTTAACCAAAAAAGGGTGTTTAGCCACTCATTGACTATATATAATCCCAAGATATAAATACATGATAAAATGAAACTATATTAATGGATAAAATACCATAATTTAATTGGTATATATCCTATATCTAATCCCTAAGATCGTCGAAGATGTGTGTCATAATGTTCAAGTGTTCAATTTCTCGGAGGACAAAGCTGCCCGTTTTTAACATAGGGGTGTGCCACGCCAATATCGTGCCATATAGGCACTATGGCATGCTAAAAACTTTGAGGGATGCTGGAAATTTCCATCACCAATATTTCAATTTATATGCCACAACCTTATCGCAACACCTAGGTAGTGTGGCTGCCAATGACTTAAAAACGTCCGACTTTGGCCAATGTTTGTCCCATGCTTTTGTTCTTCTAATCAAAGTTTTTTTGTGTTCTTCATACATAATTTACATACTTTGTAACACCTATTTAGAATCTTTATCAAATCACCTATATTCCTAAAACATCAAACACCACTCATTAGAGATCAGAACAGCTTATAATGCAAGTTGATGAACTAGTAAATAACATAGATCAAGCTTAGATTGCTAGTTTTTTCCTTTGATTCTTAACTCTGTTCATTGACTCCAAACTCACTATTAAAATACATTAAGCGCTCAAAATGCATAACATGACACTTAGATTCTAATTTATCTAGTACTTAACTCATTAAATTCTAGAGAAATCCTCAAAATAAAGTTAAACAAGGTCGGATAACCATATTCAGGTGCATAATTCCATCTAAGATCACTAAGAAATAAATATTTCCCTAAAATCTCAAAAATTCCAATCATTACCCTATTACTTCAGGTCTGGTGATGTCTTATGATATCAAAAAATATTTTAACAAAGCTAGAACTAGTGCTGAAGTCAATCTATCCTTTAACTCTTTAAAGCTCTTCTTTCATTTATTTTCCAATATAAACATCACTTTCTTTTGTATCAACTTGGTCAATAGTTCATATATTTAGGAAAAACCATTAATAAACCTCCTAGAGTAATCGGCTAAACCCAAAAATTTCTGACTATTGAATGGAGTAAGTGGCCTAGGCCAGTGCTTCACAACATCTATTTTCTACTGGTCTACATAAATTCCTATTCCCAGGATCAAATATCCCAAAAAGGTAACAGACTCTAAAGATGACTATCGTTGATTTTATTCAACACTAATCATAAATAGCACAAATACTCCCCCGCACTTTGAGAGTAGAAAATTATGTCGTCTATATAGACTATGAATAACTTGTCCAAATACTATTTGAAGACCCAATTCATTAATTCTATAAAGGCTGAAGGAGAATTAGTTATTCTAAAAGGCATACCTACAAAATCAACTAGGAGATCTTTAAACTAGTCCTTCAACTTGTTAAGCTTAGTCGTGGCCATTTGTTAGGTAGGAATGAAGAAGCGTTGGGAGTCTGGAAGAAGATCAATTGAAAACTCTATTTATTTATCGAGAGATACAACGGGTAGATTATCTAGGAAGACTTTTGGAAACTTATTAAATACCCAAACTAAATGGTTGGGGTTTCAGAATTAATATATTTAATACAAACTAAGCATCACGACCTGAGGCTACCCTCTTATTGCGACATAGTGCTTAACGCCATAACTGATACTAAGCTAACCCATGATCTGATACTTGTTGTGAGCACTGTATAAAATATTGATAAAGTATCATATTCAGAATCTAAACTTCTATAATTACTGTCAAGGTTGGCTAATGAAAAAAACACCAACATGTCTATATTACAGAATATATCAAAAATAAGACTGAATTGCGAAATATCTAGTCTAAATACCTGAATATCTAAACATCTAGGCTAAAAAGCTCTAATACATGTGAAGTTGATGGGAAATCCCCCAAGTAACTCTGACTAACAGAAATGAAAGAAATAATGAATGCAACTGAACATAACTTGTCCTCGATGGAGGAACACCTACCGCTACTACAGCTGAAAGACATTGAGATAAATAAGGGCAATTGGTGAACTAAGCATCTGAACCTATATTGTCAAATCAATATAGTGCAAAAGATAGTATGCGATTAGTCCTTTAGATATACTAGTACATGAGATTCAGTACTTTGGATATACTAGTACATGAGATAGGGACAAACTAAAAATACACATGGATACTTAACATGGATGCATGAACATGTAGAAATAATGCAATACCAAGTAAAACATATATACAGATAATCTATAAAACTGACTGACTGAATAGATGATAAACTGAATACCTGGTCATGCAAACCCATATTGATATAATTTGAGTACTTATTAAAAATGTGGGAGCTATTATGTAACCGACATGCTAAACTATGAGCTAATCAGGGTCCAGCCTGTAACCCCAATTATAATGATATCAGTACCCTACCACGAGTACTAACATTTATTGTATGGATCCAGTAAATTTGTCTCTCAAAGTACTATGGTGTTAGTCCTCTACTAGTGGGTGATATCTCATAATCTATGTTGGCTACATTGTTATAAAACTTAGGGACTGCTACTAAAGAATTTAGTCCTCCACTAGACGGTGAGCCTTCTTCCCTAGGTTAACTTGGTACTAAATTATACTGCCATATGAACTTACACTGGTACCGATTTAAATTCAACTTAACATCACAAATGACAATGCTCAATATGATCATAATAAACCAATTATGATAGTAAAATCATAATCTGACTGACTTGCTACTTAGAATTATGAAACATAGGTAAACATATGGGTATAGGGTACTCATAACCCTCCAACACTGAATAATACTAAAATACAATATCATTATTTAAAACACTGTTAGTGAATTCATGATTCCAAAACCCTAAAACATAGTATATTTCACAAAACTGATGGAATTCATAATTTTGAGTGTATGAATTTGATAAACTTATGAGAACGACATGATCAAATAGTTTATTCCATAACATGTGAAAAAAAACATGGTATTAACTAAACATTGATATGGATGATTGAAATTCAAAATATGTAATAACATAATTCAGATGGAGGAAACAACTTGGCATGGCTTGAATTCAAAACTACTAAGGAAGCATGGATTAAATTCATAGTTAACATGGATATTTTCATAAAAGAGGATAAAAGTTTCATACTTGAACTAAAGGGTATTTTGAGACTCAATGGGTTGAAGAAACCCATTCATGTATATCCCACATACCTTAATTGCTTTAATTCTTGAAGAAAAATCTTTGAATTTGGACGTTGAATGCTTGAATTCTTGAAAAGAGGCTTGATTTTACCTTCTTGGGAAAGGAGATAGGTTCTATGTAGTATAACTTATAATGGGGAAAACAATCCCACTATTTGGGTTATAGCTCCTATATTGGATTTTTGGGATGAAGAGGAAAGACCAAAATGCCCCCTTGGACTCTAAATAACAATGTAGGAAAAACCAACCTCCGTGGCATGGAGGATATCGTGGAGGCTAACCTCCGTGACCCGACATGTATCGCGATGGCTAACCTCTGTGACATGTCATGTATCGTGGAGGTCCATCCCACATTAAACACCCATATTACGGAGGCATTCTAACTCTCTTGGATGACCCTTTTAACATCCCCAATCGCATTTCACCCCATAAATTAATGTTTCAGACTTGGAAAGGAAAAAAATATTAGCAACCTTTTGGTTTTAAATTGGTTAAGTCTTTTGTACTTAGGGTGAAATAAATGCCTTGAACCCCTTTAAACATATATGTAAGAGCTGAAAACTTTACTAGGATATTGCAAAGTATTAAAATATCTCTTCCTTGGGATCATTCATCCCAAATAAAATGGTTTCAGCTAAGATACTAGGAAAACTAAGATCATATAGTGAATACTTATGAGCTGAATCTTTATTAAGTAACTGAATCTAAAACATGATACATAAACTGAACTCGATTCATGAATTCATGTTATGACATGAGGATGGTTATATAGCTGAGATAGAACATGCAAGAATCACTTAAAAGAAACCATTGCCTCATATTGGATCTTAATTATCTGAGAAAAGATGAGGACACTTGGCTCGCATATATGCTTTTGCTTCACAAGTAGCTCTCTAAATGGATTGATTCCTCCTTAAAACCATAAAAAAAGGAATTTCTTTGTTCCTCAATACACAAATCTAAAGGTCAAGGATCTTAACTGGGACTTCTTTATAGAAGAGACTATATTTCACATCCATATTTTCTAAAGAAAAAGCAGAAGCTAACTTACTAATACAATTCTTTAGCAAAGAGACATGGAACATCAGATGCACTAATGCCAAATCTGCTGACAATTCTAACTCATAAGCTACCTCCCCAAAATGACTCAAAATCCTATATGTGTGAACATATCAGGATTTGAGCTTCCCCTTTTTGCCAAATATCTTTACCCTTTTTATAGGCAAAATGTTTAGGTAAACAAAGTTATCAACGCCAAACTCAAGATCTCTTTTCCTTACATCTGTATAAGATTTCTGATAACTTCGGGTTGTCTTTAGCCTTTCGCAGATTAACTAAACTTTCTTCATTATCTCATACACTAAATCTGGCCAATTAAAGTAGCCTCATATACTTCAAACCAACCAATAAGAGATCTACACCTCCTTTCATTGAGAGCATTAAATCTATCCATTTGAATACTAGAGTTATAGCTATTGTTGTAGGCAAATTTAATCAAAAGTAAGTGTTCATCCCACCTACTTTGAATTTGATAACACAAGACCTCAACATGTCCTATACAGAATGAATGGTTCGCTCAACCTGACCATATGTCGGAGGATAAAAAGTTTTACTGAGATGAACTTAGGTACTAAAACCCTTCTAAAAAGAATTTAAAAATAGAGAGGTAAACATCGTACCTCTATCTATGATGATGATCAAATGATCCTCGTAGAACCTTACAAGCTCCCTGAGACAGAGTCGAGCATAATCCTCAGTTAAATATGAAGTATAAACTAACAAGAAATCGATTGACTTGGTTATTTGAACTACAATGAGCCAAATCAAATCATGTTGATCACGCGTACAAGACAACCCGATCACAAAATCCACATTCACCACATCCCACTTCCAAATAGGTATGCTAAACTTCTAAAGCATACCACTAGGCCTCTGGTTCTTAACCTTGTCTACTGATAATTCTACACTTACCTTGAATTCTGTAATATTTTATTTCATACCATTCTACCAGTAGATTTCCCACAAATTACGGTACATCTAAGTGGCTCGGGTTAATAGAATATTGTGCACCATGCACTTATGCTAATATCCACTATCTTGGACCATCCACACTCGGAACACTTAACCTTCTATGACAACAAAGTACACCATATTCCCCTTGGGAGAAAACCTTAACCTTTTAATCCCTGATTGCCTTTTTTAACTTAACGATAATAGGATACCAATCGTGCATTTCTTTCATTAATTGGCCAATAAAGATTCTAAATAATTATGAACCTATATAGTAACTTTGGTTGAATCAACCAACTGAACACCTAACCTGGCAAGCTGATGAACCTCACAAACTAATTCCTTCTTACCGCCCTCAACATGATTAACACTTCTCATAGACAATTACTAAGGGCATCAGCAAGAACATTGGCTTTACCTAGGTGATACAACACACTCATATCATAGTCTTTCAACAATTTAAGTCATTTTTTTCTGACAAAGAGTTAGATCCTTCTGATTGAACATATATTGTAAACTATTATGATGCTTGAATACATCTACCTAACATCTGAAGTAACCATCTAAACCTAATAAAATTTTGATATCTGAGGGAGATATGGGTCTATGAAAATATTTTACTCCATATTTTTTTCAGGATCAACTCAAATGCCATCACCATAAATGATGTGGCCAAGGAAAGCTACTGATCTCAACCCGAATTCGCACTTACAGAACACTTGTGATTCATAAGGGTCTGCAATACAACCCTTAAATGGTCTCTATGATCACTTTAACAATAGGAATAAATGAGGATATCATCTATGGAAACAATGACAAACATGTTCAAGTACTACTTGAACACCCTATTCATTAAGTCCATAAAAGTTGTTATAGCAGTTGTTAGTCCAAAATATATAATTAGAAATTTGAAGTGACCATATGTAAGGTCCCAAGACTACCCCTAGATGTTACACAGTTCTTAGGACCATAAGTGACCCCAGGATAACCCTTGTACTGGCATAACTCGTGAGCAACTCAATAAAATACATAAATCTGATGAAATGAGCGGAAGAAAATTCTTTAGGTGAACATCATAGAAACAAAATATTAAAATGATTAAATCCCAGGTTATACAAAACAAAACTAAAATCAAATATATCAACTCTAATAACTGTCTATGAAGCCTCTACTAGTATTGACTATAGGTTCCAGGACATGGCTCCCAGTTAATTGAAATCAATATGACTGAATAAAGAAACCAAGATACTACTCGAACTATGATTGACTCAAGCATTCAAATCAAAAGGACTCATCACCTGCTGTATGAATGCTTTAAGATATCTGATTATGATGTGCGTGCTAAAACCTATATCTACATTATAAGACACTGTAGCACATAGACATATATGTCATTCATACTGACTATATGGTGGTGAATGCATAAGTAAAACAATAGTTTCATATATTCATATACTTTTAAATAATGCATGATAAGTCTAAGTGACTAACCTTGAGCTTGAATAAAACTGAAAGCTGAAAATCATAGAAACATGAATAATAAATCACGCTGAATAAACATTGTTAGCCACAAACATAGTTTCTAAAAGCTCAACTTTTACTCTTTCATTTGTTAGGTTATTTTAATTGACATAAAACATGTGTGATATCATGAAGTCCAACGTCTCTTACCCATTTCCGAAAAGTTGTTCTACCCTTTCCATTGAAATAGAACCTAACTAGAGTGATCGCTATACTGAACCCACTATAGGCATTAAAACCTATGGTGTCACGTAGTTTTGGGGGATGTTAACTTGGCATAATACCCAACTCATTGATAAATACCACGCTCATATTACTTATATGCTCGATCTTTTGGAAATCCATCTTAAAATTGCATAAGGGTTTATAATTAAAACCTGTCAGGCTTCTCTTTGCTCTAAACTATAATCAAAGTGAATATGTGGATTCCATATCTTAGATAAGAATCAAAAGATCAATTATTGATTAAAATATTGAAATAACCTTCTCAAACAATACTTAAAATCATAATATTCTTGAAGTCTCAATACTAAAACTTAAAGCTTAAAACTCATGCTTTACACTCATGTCAACTAAAAATTATATTACATGCTCAATAAAAATCTTGAAATTCTTCAATCAATAACAATAAAATATAGTTTAATCTCATTAATAATATAAATCTTGTAATTAAAAACATAAACATAAGCCCTTCATGATATACTAAAATATTTATATATCATGATAATCACATGCTTCAAAATATAGAAACTTAGGTATGAACCCTAATTCAAAACAAGTAAATTAATCTTAAAATAATGAAATTTAGGCACAAGGGTGAAAGACAACCCTTGTTCATAACTCCACATACCTTGATTTTCTTGAATTATGAAGAAAGCTTGAATCTTCAAATGTGATTGATGAACTTGTGAAAGAAACTCTATTCTTGATATTTCTTAAAGAATTATTGAACTTGAAAGTTTTAACTCTTAGATTTCTTGAAGAAATCTTGAATCTGAAGATTGAATTCTTAGTCTTCCTGAGTGAAAACCTTGGGTTTGTACATAGGTGAAAAGGAGGGTTTTTATGTAAGGGATTTTTGAGGAAGATAGGAAAATAATACCCTTTTACATGTGATAAATCATCCTTTGGACGTTTGGGGTTTAGACGAAAGGGCCAAAGTGCCCTTTGAACCCTAAAGAGTTAAAAACATCGTGGGAATGAACCAGGTGGTTCCCCTTCATTGTGTGGGAGTAGAGCCTGTGGTTCCCCTATATCCAAGTGCAATAACCTGAGGGTCGAGGCTTATCTTACACCCTCACTGCCTCTCATAAAAATAGCTATAACTTTTTTTTTAGGTATCAAATTAAGGAAAAATTTGTATAGTTGGAAAGCTAACTAAATTATCTATAATTATTTGGGTCTGGAGGTGTAAAATTTTCATATATAAAAAGTTATATATGTTCAAATTATACCATTGTAGAATTGAATACTAAGCTTGGATGAATCAATTGTTGTTAGCTTAACATCGCACTAAGTGTTTCCTATGAACATTTTTATCTTCAAAATCACTTCACACACTAGGATAAAGACTATGACACTTATATTCAAAATAAATTCATGGTATTTGAGTTTACACTTGTAAGACTGACACTTCAAAGTGTAGCCCAAAAATGCTTGCTGTTACAATATCTTCCCTAGGATCATTCGTCCTCGATGAGACTGACTTTGTTGGAATACTAAGGAAAGACTAATATAAGGTCTGGAACACTTCTGAGATGACTCATGACTTAATATCTGAATCTAAAACTCTGGAACACTTCTGAGCTGACTCATGACTTATTATCTAAATCTAAAACTAATACATGATGTATGAACTGAGCTGAATTTGAAATTTGAATGAATATGAACATTTTATCTCATGGAATGGCCTTAATTGTGAAACTTTGGGTAATAAGACTAAATGGAAAGTTCAAAATTTATATGAGCTTGTCTATTTTATTGCTAAACAGGATCGCAGGTTCTATGAACTAGACCATATAGATTGCCTATACTCAAATAGAGTATCTCTCCAATGCTCTTCTAAGAAATTCAAATATTATAATGGAGCAAAGAATTTTGGGCATGATCTGTAAAAGACATCTGACTAAGGAATCACAACATTGATACAAATCTATAGCATAGAGCACAAACATATAAATCATAAGCTAGGATAGAATTACTAGACTTATGCAATCACCTTCTTACTTTAAAGCTTAGAAAAATTTCTCAAATACTCTCTCAACTATACTATTACTCGAAAATACAATACTTTTTTGATTCAATAAAAAATTTTCACACGGGCATTGATAAATCAGTATACTAAAGTCTAAACTGAACTACATTCTCTCACCATGATCAAGCCTCACTCAAAATCAAAAGATACAGCATGCTACACCATAATACTAGTCTAAAACACATGATTTAAGCATCTATATCACTTCCAGAGATGACACACTAAGGATAACATGTCTTACCACTTCAATGACTAAGTAAGAAATATTATTATGGATTAACTAGTGCAAATTTCATTCCTCCACTTTTATCCCAGCTTGACATTCAATCCTATCATTATAACCACATGTGAACTTCAAGGAAAAACCTATTAAGGCATACTTCTCACATACTCTAAACCTCTTTTAACAACAACTTCTTGTCCAATGAATAAGATGACATACCTAAAATTCTCTACTAACTATGACATATACCAAAGATTTACCTCAATTGTCATTTATCATTTAGCCTTAGATAGAAAAGTATAAATAATCTTTATTAATGAGGGTCATTGACTCCCTCTCATCTAATCCATTTATTATCCATTATCATCACCACTATCTTAACATAGGAAGAGGTTACGAAAGAGCTAACGTACAAGGGCCTGAGGCACAAAATAATGCTATACATAACTTTGACACTTAACTGAGGTCTGAGGAATGGAATGTCAAAGGTATGGTTTCATTAAAGAGATCTAAACTGAGGACGTACATGATATAACGTGAATTTCACCAGTATCATGAGTTCTAAGAACTAATTATACACTGAAACATGAGTTTATACTTATCCTAAGTTATTAAATATATGACTGGAGTTTCATAGATGTATAAGAGATGACTTCATAGAGTGAAGCTGTTACTTACTTACTACGACAAGAGAATGGAATTGAATACGCATAAAGTGCATAAGCATTGGACTTTAGCGTGGATCTATCGCACAAGACATAAACTTGGTATGATAATGACTGGAATCCATGGAATAATCTAAGGTAACAAGGCATCACTATATTACCAAAACTCTTATTCACATATATCACAATCTAATTCTTAAAAAACTATTTGGTTCTCACTCAAGTCTTTTAGGAAGAAATGACCAAAGTACCCCTTGACCATTAACAATTTGAAAATAGAGCAGGAACAAACTAGGAAGTTGTAAGACCCTACAAAATCCAAAGCTTAACTCAGTCCATTAGAGCTGGTTAAGGGGTCCCAAACATAAAAATTTTTAGCCAAGTATTTACACTTATTGTTATTTTAGCTTCCATAGGTAGGTGACTCTATTTCACGACCCTCATAACCTTAAATTAATGATTTTTTGGTTGAATCATGATCAAAAATGTCAGTGGTGTTCCCGAATAAGTTTTGGATTTTTTGAACTTTGTTTGGATCACATTTGACAGCTCAAAGTATTTGATCGACACGATCTCAACAAATCGCATCGCCCATTGTGTTGATGAATATTTTCCTCCAGCTCTTTGTGAAAATTCTAGTGAACCAATGCGGGTTCGATGTGGCACGTTAGCCATCACATCAATACCAATGACGCGGTTCGTCGGTCTGTGCATTGCTAGTCCAGTTTTCAGTAATTAAAACCCACGTTAGAGGGGTAAATAGGTCTTTTCCCATATTATAGCAGCCCCCAAAACACGTAATTATGCCATCCAAAAGGAAAAAGCTACTCATTCTCTCTAGAATTTTTCAAGAACAAACCCTAGTTCATCACATTCAAGAATACAAGTTCCAGAGAAATCCATCAACCTTTCAGAATTTAAGCTTTAACGTATAACAATTGTTCATCCAAGGGTCCTTTCCACCCTTGGAGTCCAAGAAACTCTTTTAAACTTTAAGTAAATTTATTATATAATTTCAATGAGTTGGGTACAAGTTTATTCATGATTAAAATATTGATTGGGTTTTTATTCCATGATTAAGTGTAAGACTTATGTAAAAACAATTATTAAATATGTAATATCATGTGGATTCCTGTTAAATTCTTGAAATTATGATGCTCATATGTTGATTGGTACTATGTAAATATACAATGTCTTTCAAGTGTTTGATGAGTTGTTGATATGAATTAAATAGTGAGATTATATCATGTTAGCTTGGATACTAGTTCATGCCATTCAAGTGTTTGATAAAATGCCTCTATAGATGCATTATGAACAAGTGTGAATTTCTATGCTATGCAAGGTCATGTTATGATTTAATTTTCATGCTATAAAGTCCTGAGGGTATTTAAGACTCGATAGTTTATTTGTTTACCTAGAGCCAATGTCAGTTAAAGACATGCTATAAAGTCATGTCACGATCAATAGTACTCTGATTCAGTTACAAAGCTCAGGAAAAACTCAGTAGACTCAATATTAGTCCAGTCCAATTCAGTATTCAGTTCAGACCTCAGTAAATTCTGTCAGTTAATAGAATTCGATAGTATTCCATCAGTCAACAAAATTCAGTTAATTTAGTTTTCTTCAGTTAGACAGTTTATTTAGTAACAGTTTAGTGAATTCTAGTATGAACTAGGAACTAGTTTAGTGTCTCTTCAGTTGGGAGTAGGATTCAACATATAGCAAACGCAGGGTTAGGGGAATTTCTGCGAGCAGAGGGTATGACCCTTAATAGCAATCCCTGCATTACAGAACTACGTAGCTAGCATAGGTGGAGATATCTTCATGCTAGACTAGGTTTGATACATCTTATATTAGTTTTCCTGCCAGCGAGGGTTGACGAAAGATCTTTATGTCAGAGAGGGTCAACTTATAGTTATCTTTACCCGTGGCACAGTATTGACACCCTTCTAACTGGGTTACAGGTTATCCCAATCTATTTAGAAAGGGTTATATTGGTTAGATGATTATCTCCCACAGTCTTTGTTCAGTTCCAGTCTCATTGTAGAACTTAGTTTAGTTGTACAAAATCAGGACTATCAGATATAGTCACTCAGTTCAGTATGGAACTCAGTACAATTGCACAAAATTAGGACTATCAGATATAGTCCGTCAGCTATTAGTTATATAGTATCAGTCAACTTAGATATCAATAAATCAGTAATTTAGAACTCAGTATCCAGTGTTATCACAACCTCAGTTACAGTTTATGTATTTATGCATGTACTTTTATTTAGTTATCGTCATGTTATTCAGTCAGTATTGTTCATGCATATGAACCCATGAATGTACTTTTATTTAGTTATCCTCATGTTATTCAGTCAGTATTGTTCATGCATATGAACCCATGAATCTTAGACTACCTTACTTAGGATACCAGTACATTTAACCTACAGACGTATACCTTTCTTTGTGCTATGATGTCTTATTTCATAGGTTTAGACGCATGGGCTCCCAATCATACTTACCAGCCGATCCATCAGTAGCAGACTAGTGGTGAGTCCTCATTGTTCAAGGACATATTTATAATTATAGTATTTCAATACTCAGTTTATTTTATTAGTCAGAGTTTGTTGGGGACATATCTGACTACTATTTTATTAGTAGAGGCTTTTCAGACTAGAATATTTTCAGGCAGATATTCAGTTTCAACATTTATTTTAGATTTGAACCTTATGGAAAGTTTCCACCTAATTTCTTCATAATTATAGTATTATTATTCTATTATTGTAGCAGGTAAAAGTCATGGGTTAGCTTGTGGTCCTTCAGGACTATGAGCACCATGTAGCATCCAGAGTACAGACTCGAGGTGTTAAAAACTTTGTATCAGAGCCTAAGGTTTAACAAAATCCTATGAAGTCTGAATGCCACATCTAGTAGAGTCTTATACATGGGTATGTAGTGCGCCACACTTATGGATAGGAGACTATGAGATTTTTTAGGAAACATTTTCCTTATTGGAGTATTTATGTCGTGCGACTGAGCATGAACTCAAGTTAAACTCTCAGTCTAATCAATTCTCTTCTTTTTGTTTACTAAACATGCCTCCCAGAAAGACTAATGAAAGGCGAACAAAAAATTAGCCTACACCACAACCCTTTCAGAGATCTCTTGGACAAATATGTCTGCCATGCTGAATTCAGAGTAACTTTCATCACCCTAGCTTATTTTGTGGCAACCTATAATGAACTCCCAACTTTTCTTTTAGCTAACATAGAGGCCAATACTGTTGCAATCAAAATTTGGTACTTTACATGAATGAACCCTCTATCTGTTATCGGGTCAAAGTTAGATGAGGACGCATAGAAATTTTTTTATCAGTTGTAGAAGGTTTTATATATTATGGGGGTGATAGCTACTAAGAGTGCCGATTTAGCTAAATATTAGTTGCAGGATGTGGCTCACTCATGGTTCAAATAGTGGAAAGCAGAGAGGGCCTCAGATATTGGGCCCATAGAATGGGATAAATTTCTATTACTTTTCTCGATAAAATCTTCCTACTAGACTTGATGGAAATGAAGGTTTTGGAATTTATAAATTTGAATTTTGGAAACTTGGTGGTATAAGAGTATTCTCTTAGGTTTAGTCAATTATATAGATACGCTCCTTATGTAGAAGTAGATAGAATATCTAAGATGAGTAAGTTTGTGTCTGGTATGTTTAATAGTATATTCAAGAAGTGTAGGTCTGCAATGTTGATTAAGAAGATAGACATATCCAGGCTTATGGTCCATGCTCAGTAGATAAAGAAGTCTAAGAATTAAGATAAGAAGAGGGAGAACAAGAGAGCTAGAACAGGTAACTTCAACTGCACCTAGCCTAAGTCATAGGGTGGTAAAAATTCTGAGTTCCACCCAAAATCCTCAGTCCCACCTCTGTCCTCATCTAGTACTCTTTTGCCAAAATTTAAACATATCTGTAGAGATAGGGCATCAGTCTTTAAACCTAAGGTCAGTGTTAGTAGTGCTTGAACAAATGCTCTCTGCCAAAAGTATGGCAGAAACCATCAGGGTATCTGCAGAGTTCGTAGTGACTTATGTTTTGCATGTGAAAGCCATGCCATAAAGTAAGACAATGTCCTCAAGTGGGTTCACAAAGTTAACATAATCATCTCTCAGCTCATCTTAGTTGTCTAAATTAGTAGGGTGCCACTTCCAGTGCTACTAGTGGGTAACACCAAAATAGACTATATGACCTTCAGTCCCAACAGGATCAATAAATTTCACCTGATGTGGCCACTTGTACGTTACACATTTATCATTTATATATTTATCCTTTGCTAGATCCAGGAGTTTCTTTGTCTTTTGTAATTCCTTATATAGTTGTTTACTTTATAGTATTTCCTCAAATCCTAGCAGATCCTTTCTCAGTCTCTACCCCAATGGGTAAATCCATCATAGCTCGGTGGGTATACAGGAATTGTTCGATTATGATATCTTAGAAATTCACTTCAGCAGACTTAGTCAAATTAGAGATGGCTAATTTTGATATCATTCTAAGCGTGGATTGGCCTCATTCCTAATATGCCTTAGTTGACTGCAAAAGCAGAATTATCCATTTTTAGTTTCCGAATGAGTCTATTCTAGACTGGAGGGGTAGTATTTCAGCACTTAGGGTCAACTTATTTCCTACCTTAGGGCAAGAAAAATGATATCTAAGGGATTATTCTACCATCTTGTTCGATTCTAGGACTCTAGATAAGAAACACGTACTCTTGAGTTAGTATCAGTGGCATGTGAATTCCTAGATGTGTTTCCTAAAGATCATCTCGGAGTTCCTCTAGAAAGGGAAATGACTTTGGAATAGACTTTCTTCCAGACACTCAACCCATCACTACTATGCCATAGAGAATGATTCAGCAGAACTTAGTGAAGTAAAATAATTATTGAAGGATCTCCTAGATAAGGTATTCATCAGACCCAGTGTGTCCCCGTGGGGCACACCAGTTTTATTTGTACGTACAAAAGATGGTTCGCTTAGAATGTGTATTAACTATCATCAATTGAATAAAGTCATGGTTAATAACAATTATCACCTTCCCAAAATCAATGACTTATTTGACCAATTATAGGGGGATAATTACTTTTCTATGATAGACCTCAGATCAGGCTATCATCAAGTCAGAGTCAGGGAATGTGACATCCTGAAAATATCTTTCAGAACTTGGTATAGTCACTTCGAATTCTTAGTCATGTCCTTTGTCCTTAACAATGCCCTAACAACTTTCAAGAACTTGATGAACTGTGTATTCAAGCAGTACTTGGACATATTCATCATAGTCTTCATAAATGACATTTTTGTCTATTTCCACGGTGTGTATGATCATGCAGCCCATCTTAGAATAGTATTACAGACTCTTAGAAACCATCAGCTATTCCACAAATTCAGTAGGTGGTAATTTTTACTAAAGTAAATAGCTTTCCTCGGCCATATCCTTTTTGGAGATGTCTTTAAAGTTTATTCCCAAAAGACCGAAGCAGTAAGAAACTGGACCAGACTCATATCTCCACCAGATATTTTAAGTTTCTTAGGTTTAGCTGGCTATTATTGATGGCTTGTTGAGGGATTTTTGTCTATTACATCCCTGCTGTCAAGATTGACTCAGAAGAAGGAAAAATTCCAGCAGTCAAATTCTTGTGAGAAGAGTTTCTAGGAGTTGAAGACTCAACTCACTACATCTCTAGTTTTGACCTTGCCAGATAGTTCAGCTAGCTTCATTGTGTATTATAATGCTTCTAGAGCCAGTTTAGGGTGTGTTTTGATGCAGAGAGGTAAGGTCATAGCCTACATCTCTAGACATCTTAAGACCTATGAAAAGAACTATCCAACTCATGATCTTGAGTTAGCAGCAACAGTATTTGTCTTACAGATTTGGAGGCATTACTTGTATGGTGTGCATGTCGATGTGTTCACTGACCATAGGATCCTGCAGTATGTGTTCTCTCTGAAAGACCTTAGCCTCTGTTAGAGAAGGTGGTTGTAGTTTTTGAAGGACTAAGACATGAGTATCCTTTAACATCCAGGTAAAGACAATGTAGTGGCTGATGCTCTAAGTAGGATCACTATGTATAATATTTCTCATTTGGAGGATGGTCAAAATAGGTTAGCTCAGGACGTTCATCAGCTTGCTCGATTGGGTGTCCACTTAGTCGATTCAGTAGAAGGTAATGTATGGGTATAGAGTAGTTCAGAATCATCTCTAGTTTTTGAGGTAAAGGAAAAGCAGGATAGGGATCCCAGCCTAGTTAAGTTGAAAGAATCAGTCAGAGATTATAAGATAGAGGTTTTCTCCTATATGGGAGATGGTGTATTACATTGTTAGGGTTGGCTCTATTTGCCAGGTGTAGATGACCTGAGACAGTGGATTTTTCTGTAGCGCATGGTGTGCGTTACACTATTTATCCAGGGGCCACTAAGATGTAATGTAATTTATGGGAGATCTACTGGTGGAGTAGGATAAAGAGAGATATTGTAGAGTTTGTAGCCAAGTGCTTAACATGTCAGGAGGTTAATTTCTAGCATCAGAAGCCTAGTGAGGATATGTAGGAGTTCATTATCCCCACTTGGAAGTGGGAAGAATTGGTCATGGATTTTGTAATGGGTTTGCCTTGTACTCGTTGTTAGCATGATTCAGTTTGGGCCATTGTAGATAGGTTGACCAATCAGCTCATTTCCTAGCAGTCCATACCTCTTATTAAGCTGAGGACCATGACAAGATATATGATAGAGAGTTGGTTAGATTACTCGGTATTTTGTTGTCCATTATCACAGATAGGTATATGCAGTTCACCTCTCATTTCTATAAAGCCTTCCTAAAGGGTCTTGGTACCTAAATCTACCTTACTACAGTCTTTCACCCTCAGATACATGGTAAAGAAGAAAGTACCATTCAAACTTTAGAGGATATGTTGCGAGTGTGTGCAATAGACTTTAAAGGTAGTTTGTATTACCACTTACATTTTATTGAATTCTCATAGAACAACAACTATCATTGCAACATTCAGATGGTTCTGTTTGAGGTGCTCTATGATAGGAGATATAGGTCTCCTATTTATTAGTTTGATGTGGGAGAAGCTGCAATGGTAGGGCCTTATTTGGTGTTTGGCACTTTAAAGAAGGTTCAAATGATCAAGGAAAGGCTTAAGATAGCTCAGAGGAGATAGATATCATATGCAGATGCGTAGAGAAAGGATCTCGAGTTTAAGATTGGTGATTATATATATTTTAAGATCTCTCCAATAAAAGGATTGGAGAGGTTTGGCAAGAAGGGGAAACTTAGTACCTGATATATCGATCCTTTCCGAATTCTCAATTGTTTTTGAAAGGTAGCTTACCAGCTTGAGTTTCCTTGGGATTTTGCTTCAGTCCATCCAGTATTCTATGTCTTTTTGCGAAAGAAATGAATAGTTGTCCCAGTAGTTGTAGTCCCTGTAGGGATTATTGACATTCAAAACAACCTCTCTTATGAGATAATTCAAGTCGAAATCCTTGACTATAAGATTAAATAAGGAACATAGAGGTTCCTCTAGACAAAGTTCATTGTAAAAATCAGTCTGTTGAGAGAGCTTCTTGGAAAGAAGAAGTAAATATACAGACCAAGTATCCTCATTTATTCTCCGCAAACTCAAACTTAGCCCAAGGTAACAATTCTATTTAAAATACTCAGTTTTATGCTCAGATTTTCTTTATAAACTTGGTATGAGTTAACAATGTATATCATGTCATACATTCATGAGTCTGTTAATGTAACAGCCTCTATTTCCCTAGCATAATATAAGTCCCAATACATGTGTATTTGTATATAAAATTTTCTAAACACTCATAATTTTTCAATTTAGAACTTGCCATTGCATACGAATTTCAATTAGCTTTACAATGATATAAAATTTACCCAAATCTAATAACCGGGTAAGAAGTTATCGCAATTTTAAGTTTCCATCATTTTGACCCTCAGAACATAGAGGAGATAGTCCAAATGACAATTGTCAATTTCCAGTGTGACTCAGCAATGTTGGCGCATTGTGGAGCAGTCCAAATTCTAGTTTTGCAATTTCCAGTAGGCCTCCGCAAAGGTGCCAATTGTCCATATCGTGGTGTTTGTACAGGTCCCAATTGTCCCTTCTCCAGTGGCTTGGCATGATAATGGTGCATTTTGCCAATCCCAAAAATTGGGACCATCAGTTATTAAATTTGTTCAGGGGTATTTGGGTATTTTTCCAGGGCCCTAATTAACCTATAACACAGCATTTAACCCCAAAACACCCTATGTAGTCATCATTATTTGATTTCTCACACAATCAAAGATCTTCTTTTCAAGATCAAGAAACCCTAACCCTCCTATCCAGGGCCAATCTTCAAGAACTCACCCAGAAATTCAAGTAATTCACTATTCCAGTTAGGTTAGATGTTCATCGATGGTTTCCTTTCATCCATGGATCCAAAGTAACCAATTTAATCACAAAGTTATAATCTTTTAAAGTTAATATGATTTAAATTATGATTTCATCCATGAATCTCCACGTACTATCGATTTTATACCATGCTATAATGAAATTATTGTTAGTATTCAATTCTCCATGTTTTAAAATTATTACTTATTAAATTAAACCATGAATTAATGCTATTAGGATGAATTCATGCAATTCCTACAAGTTTCATGGCATTCCTATGATTTTTTAAACCATGAACTACACGTGTTTGATAAAATGCCTACAAGAGTAATTTATTTAATAAGAGCCGTTATTTTTTGATCTCCAAGTTTTAGTTTTATTTTACTATAAGTTTTTTGAGTACTGGGGTGTTGAAAATCTAAAAACCATTGTTTTTTATGTAGTCTAGTTTTAGTACATTATAGAATAGTCTTCAGAACATACTATGACCATTTTCAGAATAGTCAAATATCAATCAGTTAAACTCAGAACTTTCTAGTTTTTATGTGTCTTTTAGTTAGCTGTAGGATTAAGCACCGAGCGAGTGTAGGGATTGCAGCTTCCCAGTTAGATAGATAGAGTTCTTAGTAGTAGTCCCTATACTCCAAAACTACGTATCTAGCATAGGATATAAGAAGTCACCCATCAGATTAGGCTTGACTATCTAGTAGAGGTCACGCTTCAGTACGGGCTTGACACCCTTAGTCCTTTGGACATTATATTATTTTAGTGGATCTACACATCTATCATTAGTATCCATGGCATTGTATTAACACCCTTCCAACTTGGATTATAGATTGGACCCTAATTAGATCAAATTGGGGAATGTCGGTTAGATGATATCTCCCATAGTCTCAGATACAGTCTCAATTACATTCCCAGTTCTGTTAGTTAGTCTTAGTTTTGTTTGTCCAAAGTATGCAGATTTTAGTTATTTTAGTATTTCAGTTTACAATTTTTACTCAGTCCATGTTATATACTTGGTCATGCATCCCAGTGCCTATAGATTTTCATGTATCCTCAATATTTATAGACTTTCGCGCATACTCGGTATTTACAAAGTCTCCATATTTTCAGTACCTACTGATTTCATGCTCCTTATTAAGTACTCCATGCTTTGCATGAATATTCAGTTAATTGTTAGTTTTGTTCTTTAAACCATGCATATCAGCCTACCTCATTTGCCATACCAGTACATTCAAAGTACTGATTTCATACCTTTTCTTTTGCGCTATTATGTATTATATCATAAGTTCTGATGCTTAGTTCCTGACTCGTGATTTGACTTACCAGATCCTCAGCAGTAGCAGTGGTGACTGCACATACATTGAGGTTAGGCATACTTTATTTCATGTCTCAGTTAGTAGTTAGTTTGAGTTATTTGGGGCCTGTCCCTTCTACTCTTATTCAGTCAGTCAGTTTTAGAGGGTTTTTAGACATTAGAGTCAGTTATTCAATATTTTGACATTATAGTTGGTTATCTAATTTATCATTATTTTATCAAATTCATTCAGTTATTTTTATAGACTTATATTTTTGTTTAAATTCAGCTATTAAAAGCTTATGGCATGTTACCATTCTTCCTCATTTATGATCTTGTTATCCAGTGCTCACAGCAGGCAGCAGCTCATGGGTTAGCATGTGGTCCTTCCAGACTATATGCACCGTGTGACACCCAGGGTATATTCTTAGGGCAGTTCAAACTTGGTATTAGATCCTAAGGTTTTAAAGTGCCCTAGGAAGCCTGAATGCCACATAAAGTAGAGTCTTTTTCATGGTTCAGTAGCACGCCACACATATGGACGAGAGGCTACACGATATTTAGGAAAATTTTCCCTTCTTTCAGTATTCATGTCGTGTGAGTGAGCATGAGCTCAAGTTAAAATCCCTATCTAATCCATTTATTCTTTTCGTTTACAGAACATGCCTCTCTAGAAGAATGGAGGAAGAACAGAAAACCAGCCAGCCCTTTAGCTCGTCCAGGCAAATCCTCTAGATGAGCATGTCTCTTACGTAGAACTCTGAGCTGCGTTCACTACTCTAGCAAATTCCATAGTAGGACAAAAATAATGGCTAGCAACTGTTCCAGCCAACCCAGTGGAAAATACTTCTGCAACTAGAATTTGAGATTTCACCTGGATGAATCCTCCATCTTTCAAGGGATCCAAGTCTCAAGAGGATCCACAAGAATTCTTGAATATTGTTCAGAAGGTCATGGATGATATGGGGCTGACACCTAGTCAGAGTGTTGAGTTGGTTGCATACCAGTTGTAGTATGTAGACCATACTTTGTTTAAGTACTAGAAAGTTAATAGGAGTGTAGATGCAGGGCCTGTAGAATAGGTATAGTTTTCCACAACTTTCTTAGACAGATTCTTCCCATTCAAGTTGAGAGAGACCAAAGTGTTAGAGTTCATTAACTTTTGGCAGGGTAGCATGAGTATGAGGATTATTCCCTAAAGTTTACGCAGTTAGCTAGGTATGCTCCTCATATGGTATATGATAATAGGTCCAAGACGAGTAAGTTTGTGTCTGGCATAACTAATAGTGTGGTCAAGGAATGTAGGACCACAATGCTGATTAGTGAGATAGACTTTTCTAGGCTGATCGCCCATGCTCAACACATAGAGGAGCAAAAGATTAAGGAGAGGGTGAGAGGAAACGAGAGAGCTACGATGGGTATTTTTAATTTCCATCAGCCAAAGTCAGAAGGTGGTAACCATCCTCAGTTTCATCAGAGGTCTACAGCCTCATCACCCTTTTTAGCAAGTGCACAAGTACCAAAATTCAAAATTGACAATAGGGATAGGGAACCAGGCTCTAAGTCCTAGGTCAATGTTACTAGTGCTCATTAATAGTGCCCAAGTGCACACACAACTGTACATTGCCTTATTAAGTAACTTAGGCGCTTCAAGGAAGCCAAAGTATCGATCTCACAGGGACATGCGTTCGCCGCCTATCTAATTCTAGTCTAACTAATTGAGAGAAATAAACAAGAAGAGGGTTTATAATTTTTGAAAATTATGTAGAAAATAAATAATGCGAAAAATAAATTTTTGGAACAATCAGTGGAAGAAAACCCAGGATTAAAGAACTTCGAATAATCATACTATGTTATTGAAATTAATTCGTCAACTTGCTTATCTTGGTTGTTGATTCGTAGGGTTAATTGCATGATCATGGTTTTCCAACCTATAATATTTTACCTAATATAGAAATTAAAACTACATCGTGGAGCGGGGATGTAATAATCCAATTATGTTAATTAAAGCTATCATCGTACATATGAATCGAGTAAGGCATATAAATACATCCATTTCTAGATGCTAAGTTTAATTCTATATTTTACAAAAGAATAAAAACCCTAACTTTGTTTATTCCCATTTTCTATCTCCCTATTGCCTCTCTCGAGATCAAAAGGTTGATAATATACGTATTCTAAGGGTCGCGAATCCTTAAAATAATTAAAACAAGAATAAACAAACAACCAAATATGATAAGGAAAAAAAATGAAAATTAATCCAAAATAATAGTAATCATGTTCTTGGCTTTAAACCCGGAAAGAGGGGTTAACCTTAAATGGAAATATTCATCATCCAATCCGTTGGAATGACGATACAAACCTCAAAAAAACATTATTAACTAATAATAAAAACTAAAAAGAAATTGTGGTAGCCTCCAATGATGTTCCAAGTTGATCTAGGGTTTCAAAAATGTACCAAGATGTTTAAAATGTTTTTTAGGATGTTATATTTATAGTAGAAAAGTTATAAACCAAGTTAGATTAGGTTTACACTCTGTTTTACTTTAGCTGGGTGAAATTTTCCCGATTTTGGGCAACGGCGCGATGCAGTGACATGCAAATTCACATTTGTCAAAAAATTTGTCAAATTTAGTAGCTGTTCGAGATTTCAGCGCGTCACTAGGCCTCCTTAAACTCCAATAAAAACTACATGCACCAAATGGTAAAATATTTGGTCCTCTTTAGCATCTATGGATGCTTTTAACTCATACATTATCTACTTGTATAGTCGACATGTGCCCCATACTTTTTAGGGGTCCAAATTGTGTCCAGTTCGCGTCTTGTACTTCCGTGGTCATTTACGAGCCTTTTTGAGTTGTTTCCACTTGATTTGAAGCTTGTATATCCTTTATATACCACCATAATCCATTCTCCATGAATCATCAATCATTAAACACATCAATTAAGAGCCAAAAACAAAACAATATCCACATCGATGAACTAGAAACACTAGCTACGCATAGGGTAAATGTACATTGAGCTTTTACTCGATCTTTTCACTCTTTTCTTGATCCAATTGAACCTTGAACATTACAAATAAGTTTTTTTTACTTATAAATACATAATAAAAACCTTAGTAACTCAATAAAACACATTAGAACCCAACACAAGAGACTAGAAAAACACCTAGCTCAAGCTAGTTACACTAGTTTTCTCGGTTAAATTCTAAATTCTCAAATTAAATCAAAACTCATATGAAACTAGCATTAAACATTGTAAACACATACTTGGACACATAAATTATAATTTATAACATTCTCAACCAATTAATCACATGAATCATTCTCAAAACAAGTCCAAATAGGCTAGAATAGTAGCGCTAGAATGCTTAATACACCCAACATCACCACCCCGCACTTAAAGCCTTGTTAGTCCTCGAAAAAATCTTAACTAAAATCATCATGAGATGTAAAGACTCCACACTTAGACTACATGTAAGAAATTCAAGGTAGCACTACAATGACTACATGGAATGAAAGTTTGCAACACTAAGCATGTTATACACAATTGAAAGCTCAACAATCTTACACCAAAATATCCTATATTCAAGAATTTACACAATACATGGCAAACTCATTCATATTACTCAATCAAGGAAATCATACAAATCACCCACATTGATCAAACATGTTCCCTCACAATAAGAATTACCCATAATCACTTATAATAATGCAATTTATGATGTAATGGGTACAAGAATCAAATTACGCTCACTCTCACAAAGAAGTCACAAGTTACACACAATGAACCATAGGCTTTCCCTTAGTTTAATGCTCCACTAATAGTCGAATGTAAAGCTTATCATCATTTAGGACTTTTCCGGATTATAATGTAGTATAAGGGACGGGTAGGAACTAGTTTGGCCAAGAATAGTGACTAACCTCTCTAAGTGATTTAATACACCACATCATACATCTAAAATCAATCTCCAACAACAAAAGTACACTTTTTCTTCACCCATACCTTTAGTTTTTGCCCCATCTCCTTTAAGCATATTCACAAACACTTGGTGGACACATAGTTTACTACCGCAAGAATAAAAAAATAAAATTCATAATCATGGCAATATTTTAAATATAAATTATATCACGTCAATCCACCGCACATCAATTATCAACACCAAGAACAATTACCTTGGGGCATCAATTTTACCTTTTTCCTTCTTTAATTTCTCAAACTCCTTTCTAATTCAATTTTTTTAAGCACTTAGGAGCCTTTTGGATCAAATTATGGTCCATCAAAGAAGGGAACTAGGCTACATATGAGTTTACCAAAGAAAAAACTAAAGGATCAATGGGGTTAACTAGGATAATGCACAAAGGTAGGTAAAAACAAGGTATGAAAGAATTCTACAAAAGAAATGCCTATATCATCTCCTAAACCCACATTCTTTATTTCTCTTTAGACACACACCGAACAAGTTCTAGACATCATATGCAACAAGGAATACACAAAAATCTTACACACACATGGCACATGCTCAAATCAGTAGAATCATCATATACTCCCAATCAAGAAATAGCACAAACTTGAAACTAAGCCATCATGAAAAAGAATCAAAAACTTGAGCCGAGGAGTCTCAAAAATAGCAATTCACTCAATTAGCATGCTTTTAAAAACAAGCCAACTTGCATCATGCAATAAAAATAGCACCAACAAGAATGTCTTACTTATTGCTAACCTAAAAGTTTTTGAATTGAGCAAAAATTTGGGAATTTCCCCACCCCACACTTAATAATCTATTCTGTCCCAAAGTGAATTTAAAAGTAAAAAAAATAGAAATACTCCCTGAGGCCTCTAAGCCTAGGTAGTAGCATCTTCACACAAAAAAGAGATCAATGGGACCCCACACATAATCTTTGCCATGCTTCAAGCTCAAGTTTATGGTACTCAAACTTTCCATTAACTTGTGACTTAACCAAAAACAAAAACTATATGAAATAAAACTAAATAAAATACTAGAAAGAAAATATACCTAATTAACTTGCATTGCCTCCCAAGAAATATAGTGGATTCAAGGAAGCCTAAGTATCAAACCTACAAGGAGTTGCGTTCATCGCCTATCTAATTCTGGTCTAACTAATTAAAAAAAATAAACAAGAAAGAGTTTGTAATTTTTATAAATTAAAAATAAAATAAATAATGCAAAAATTAAAATCTTGGAACAATCAATGGAAGAAAAACCAGGGTTGAAGCACTTCAAACTATCATACTGTGTTATTGAAATTAATTCACAAAATTGATCATCTTAGTTGATGATTTGTAGGGTTAATTACATGATCATGGTTTCTCAACCTATGATCTTTTACCTAACTTGGACATTACAACTACATCATTGAGCGGGGATGTAATAATCTAATTAATTTAGTTAAAGCTATCATTCTATGTATGACTAAAGTATGGCATCTAAGTACATCCCTATCCTAGATGCTAAGTTTAATTCTTTATATTATAAAATAATAAAAACCCAAACTTTATTTATGCCCATGTTCTATCTCCTTATTCCCTCTCCCGAGATTAAAAGGTTGATAATATATGCATTCTAAGGGTCGCGAATCCTTATAAAAATTAAAACAAGAATAAACAAACAACCAAATATGATAAGCAAAAATTAATCAAAATTAATCCAAAATAATAGTAATCATGTTCTTGGCTTTAACCCCGGAAATAGGGTTTAACCTTGAATGGAAATATTCATCATTCAATCCCTTAGAATGATGATACAATCCATAAAAAAAAACTAAAACAAATAATAATAAAACCTAGAAAAAGGTAGTGGTAGCCTCTAATGATGTTTCAAGTTGATCTACGCTTTCCAAGAGGTCCCAAGATGTTTAAAACATTTTTTAGGAGGTTATATTTATAGTAGAAAAGTTATAAACCAAGTTAGATTAGGTTTACATGCTTTTTTCCTTCATATGAGAGAAATGTTCCAGATTTTTTACATCACCATGACACAGTGACATGCAAATTCAAAACTGTCAAAAAATTTGTCAATTTCCAGTAGCTATTTGTGGTTTCAGTGCGTAACGAGGCCTCCTTAAACTCCAGTATAAGATACAAGCGTCATAAAGTCAAAAGTTTTGGCCTCTTATGAATATAGTTATGTTTTGAACTCATAAATTATACACCTATACATTCCACATGCGCCCCATACTTTTCAGTGGTCCAAATTGCATCCAGCTTGCGTCTTCTGCTTCTGTTGTCATTTATGAGCCTTTTTAAGTTGTTTACACTTGAGTTGAAGCTTGTATATCCTTCATATATCATCATAATCCATTCACCAAGCATCATAAATCATTAAACATATCAATTGATAGCTCTAAACAACACAACATCCTCACCGATGAACAAGAAACATAATCTAAGCATAGGCTATATTCACTTTGACCTTTAACTCATTGTTTTCACTCTTTTCTTGATCCAATTAACCCTTGAACATTATAAATAAGTTTTTTACGTATTAATACATAATTACAATCTTGGTAACTCATTTAAATACATTAGAACCAAACACAAGAGACTAGAAAAACACATAGCTCAAGTTAAGTACACTAGTTTTCTCGGTTGAACTCTAAATGCTCAAATTGAAACAAAAATGATCTAAAACCATAATTAAACATTGTAAACACATACTTTGACACTTAAATTATCATTTATACCATTCTCACCCCATTAACCATATGAATCATCCTCAAAACAAGGCTAAATTAGCTAGAATAGTAGTACTATAATACATAAATACACCCAACATCACTCGTACAAATCCTCCATGTTAGAGATATGTCAGACACCATCAGGGTGAGTGTAGATCAGGTAGTGATTTCTTCTTCAGGTGTGGAAAGAAAGGCCATCAGATTCGGGAGTGTCGGGTAGTTGCTCAGAAAGGTAGGGATGTGTGCTAATAGGGCTAGTACTATAAGTCATCAGTTCCATCCGATCACCTGAATCAGTAGGGTGCCACTTCCTGTGCTATCGGTGGTAATATTATGAATAGGTTATATGCTCTTCAGTTCAGCAAAGATTAGGAAA
Source organism: Capsicum annuum (assembly GCF_002878395.1). NCBI lineage: Eukaryota > Viridiplantae > Streptophyta > Magnoliopsida > Solanales > Solanaceae > Capsicum > Capsicum annuum. The sequence goes on along the minus strand of NC_061122.1, from coordinate 99,161,243 downwards.
ATTGTGCTGACGTAGTTACTGGTTTGTTGCAGGTCTTTCACTTACATGTTTCGTCTTTACTAGACCCTAGAGCTTCTCTTTCTTTTATAACTCTATATATAGCTATCAATTTCAGAGTCAGTCTTGAAGCTCTAACAGAGCCCTTTCCAGTGTCTACCCCAGTAGGCATTTCCATTATAGCCAGACAGGTATACAGTAACTATCCGGTCATAATATTTCAGAAAGTTACCTTAATTGATCTTGTGGAGTTAGACATGACGAAATTTGATGTCATTCTCGGTATAGATTAGCTCCACTCATGTTATGCCTCAGTTGACTATAGAAACAAAATAGTTCATTTTTAGTTCCCACATTAACCAGTCCTTAAATAGAGGGGTAGTACTACAACTTTTAGGGGTCAGTTGATCTCATACCTTTAATAAAAAAAGATGATATCAAATGAGTGTATTTACCATTTTGTGTGAATCCTTGAGTCAAATCTTATAGTTAGGGAATTTCCAGATATGTTCCTTGAAGATCTCCCAGAGTTCCTCTAGAAAGGCTAATCAACTTCAAAATAGACCTTTTCCTTGATACTTAGCCTATATCTATTCTGTAATATAGAATGGCTTCAGTTGAACTAAAATAATTGAAAGAAAAATTGAAAAATCTCTTAGAAATTGGATTCATCAGACCTAACATCTCTTTGTGAGGTACAACTATCCTATTCATTCATAAGAAAGATTGTTCTCTCAGAATGTGTATTAACTATCGTCAGTTAAACAAGGTCACAATCAAGAATAAATATCAAATTCCTAGAATCGATGACTTGTTTGACCATCTTTAGGGTGCTAGGTACATTTCCAAGATAGACCTCAGATAAGCCAATCATCAGCTCAGGGTCAGAGAATGTGACATTTCAAAAATAGCTTTCCAAAACTAGTATGGTCACTTTAAAGTTCTAATCATGTCCTTTGGTATTACAAATGCCCCAACATCCTTCATGTATTTGATTAATTGAGTGTTCATGTAGTACTTGGACATGTTCGCCATAGTCTTCATTGATGACATTCTTGTTTATTTTGTAGCGAAAACGATCATGCAAAGCACCTCAGAATAGTACTTCAGACTCTTAGAGCTCACCAGTTGTTTACTAAATTTAGTAAGTGTGAATTCTAGCTAATATTAGTAGCTTTCCTTGGACATATTATTTCTTATGCTGGAATTAGAGTTGATCCTCAAAAGAATGAGGTTGCAAGAAACTAGCCTAGATCTATCTCTCTATCAGACATCAGGAGTTTGTTGGGTTTAGCTGGCTATTACTGTCGTTCGTTGAAGGTTTTTCTTTTAATGCGTCACCCATGTCCCGATTGACTCAGAAGAAAGTTAGGTTTCTGTGGTTTGATTTATTCGCAAAGAGTTTACAGGAGTTAAAGACTCTACTTACCTAAGCTCCAGTCTTGATCTACCACATGCTTTAGATAGTTTTGTTCTTTACTATGATGCATCCAAAATGGGATTGGGTTATGTCCTTATACAGAGATGTAAGGTCGTAGCCTATGCCTTCAGAAACTTTAAAACTCATGAGAAGAATTACCTTACTCATGACCTAGAGTTAGCAGCTGTAGTGTTTGCCTTAAATATTTGAAGGCTTTACTTGTATGAGGTGCATATGGATGTGTTCACAGATCACAAAACCCATAAGTATAAGTTCTCTTAGAAAGATTTGAATCTACGTCAGAGAAGCTGATTAGAATTATTAAAGTATTATGACATAAGTGTTCTGTATCATCCGAGCAAGGTCAATATAGTGTTTGATTATCTCAATAGATTGTCAATTGGTAGTATAGCTCATGTTGAGGATGGTAATAACAGTTAGCTCAAGATGTCCATCAGCTTGCCTGACAAACTATCCGCATAGTCAACTCAGTAGAGGGTAGTATATTGGTGTATAGTAGCTCAAAATTATCTCTTGTTTCCAAGGTAAAAGAAAAGCAGGATAGAGATCCCAGTGTAGTTAAGTTGTAAGAATCAGTCGAAGATTAGAAAGTGGAGGTTTTCTCCTAAGAGGGAGATGGTGTATTGCATTGTCAGGGTAGATAATGTATGCATTGTGTAGATGACTTAAGGCAACAAATTCTTATTTAAGTGAAAGGTGTGTGTTACTCTATTCTTCTAAGGGCCACGAAGATGTAACACAATTTGTAGGATACTTATTAATAGAGAGGGATGTAGAGAGATATTACAAATGTTGTAGCTAAGTGGTCTATATACCAGGAAGTCAAGATTGAGCAGCAGAACTTAGTGGGTCCATACAAGATTTCACTATTCCCACTTCAAAGTGGGAGGGAGCGAACATGAATTTTTTGATAGGTTTGGCTCATACCCATCATCACCATGATTGTATTTGGGCTATTATAGACATGGTGACCAAATCAGCTCATTTCTTGCCATTCCATACCTCTTATTAAGCTAAGGAATGTGCCAAACTCTATCTTAGAAAGTTGGTTAGGTTGGATGGTGTTCCCTTATCTATCATCTCAAATAGAGGTACCCAATTTAACTCTCATTTCTATAAAGCATTACAAAAAGCCTTGGTACCTAAGTCCATTACAGTACAACCTTTCACCCTAAGATAGATGGTCAAGTTTAAAGGACCATTCATACTTTTGACGATATGATGAGAGCATGCACAGTTGACTTTAAAGGTTGTTGGGATGACCACTTGCCTTTGGTTGAATTCGCATCCAATAACAACTATTATTCCAGTAGCAGTATAGCTCCCTTTGAGGCTCTCTATGGTAGGAGATGTAGATCTCTAATTGGTTGGTTTGAAGTATGTGAGGCCATAGTAGTAGGGCCTGACTTGGTGTTTGATGCCTTAGAGTAGGTTCAGTTGATTAGAGAAAGGCTTAGAGTTGCCTAGAGCTGTCATAAATCATATGCAGATGTAAGGGGAAAGGATCTCGAGTGTAAGGTCGGTGATCTTGTGTACTCGAAAATCTCTTCCATGAAAGGAGTAAAGAGATTCAGCAATAAAGGGAAACTCAACCCCCAATATTTCGGTCCCTTTAGAATTCTCAGTCGTTTTGGAAAGGTAGCTTACGAGCTTAAGTTGCCTTCAGACCTAGCCTCAGTAGACCCAATGTTCCATGTTTTATTGTTGAAAAAGTGTATTGGTGATTCAGCAGTAGTTATTCCCTTAGAATGTGTAGATATTCAGAACAGTCTTTCCTTTAAGGATGTTCCATTCAAAACTCTTGATCATCAAGTTGGTATACTAAAGAACAAAGAAGTCCCACTGGTCAATGTTATTTGGCAGAATCGGTATGTGGAGGTAGCCACTTAAGAAGCAAAGGTAGATATGCGGATCAAGTACCTTCATCTTTTCTCTGCAAATCCAGATTTAGTATAAGGTACTAATCTTCTTAAGATATCTGTTTATCATGCTCAGTTTTAGTTGCATATCATATTCATGTCAGTCGTGCATTTACAAATAAGTTCAGTTATGTAACCTATGTATCAGATATGCATGTTTAGTGTGTAAGCTCAGTCTAATAGTTTTTCTCAGCTTAACAAGTTTCATTCGAGGATGAATGATACCAAGGGGGAGATATTGTAACATCCTGTATTTCCATTTCATAATCTAAGTCCCAATACATAATTATTCATATATAAAATTTTCAAAACACTCATTATTTTTCAGTTTAGAACCTCCCATTACGCAAGAAAACCAACTAGCTTTCCAACGATATAAAATTCTCCCAAATTCGATAACAGGGTAAGAATTTATGGTGATTTTAAGGTTTAGTCGTCAAATATTGTCATTTTAACCCTTAGCGCATTGTAGGGACAATCTAAATGACAAATGGTAATTTCTAGAGTGACTCCAGGATGTTGGCGCATCGTGTATCAAGCCAATTTCTAGTTTGGCAATTCCAGTAGGCCTACACGATAGTGGCGTATCGCGGAGGTGGAAAAATTGGCACTTCATAGTATTAACGTGGTAGCTGCGCATCACGATGTTTGCTTAGTATCAAATTGTCCCTTTTTTGGTGGCTTGGCATGATAGTGGCGCACCGCGCCAAGGCCAAAACTCGGGATCTTCAGCTTTTAGCTTTTATCTTTAAATTTGTTCAGGTATATTTGGTTATTTTTCCATGACCCTAATTAACCTAAAACAGAAAATCTAACCCCTAAACACCCCAAGTAGTCATATTATTTCAATTCCTCATATAATCAAAGATCCTCTTTTCAAGAACAAGAAACCCTTGCTCTCCAATTTAAGGCCAATCCTCAAGAACTCACCCAAAACTTCAAGAAATTCACTATCCCAGGTTTGTTAGATGTTCATCCATGGAGGCAAAGTAACCTATTTTAATCTTTAATGCATTATCTTTTCAAGTTATTGTGATTTAAATTTTGATTTCATCCATGAATCTCCACGTGATATCGATTTTATACCATGCTACCATGAAATTATTGGTATTATTCAATCCTCCATGTTTTAACATTATTACTTATTGAATTAAACCACGAGTTAATTCTATTATGATGAATTCATGATATTTATACAAGTTCCATGACATTATTATGATTGTTTTGAACCATGAACTACAAGTGTTTGATAAAATGCCTACTAGAGTGATTTATTTATTTATAACCTTCATGTTTTGATCTACAAATTTTACCGTAATTTTACTATAATAGTTTTAAGTCCTGGGGTATTGTATACCCGAAAACCATAACTATTTATGTAGTCTAGTCTCAATATATTATAGAATAGTCTTCAGAACATACTATAAGCAATTTCAGAATAGTAAAATATCAGTCAATTAAACTCAGAACAATCTAGTATTTCAGTGTCTTTTAGTTGGGAGTAGGATTTAGCACCGAGAAAGAGTAGGGATGGCAGCTTCCCCATCAGATAAAAAGAGTCGTTAGTAGAAGTCTCTATATTATAGAACTTCGTAGCTATCGTAGGATATGAAAAGTCACCTATCAAATTGGGCTTGACTATCTCGCAGGGGTCAACCATCATTTCAGGCTTGTTAACCTTAGTCCTTTGGACATTATATCAGTTTAGTGGATCCACACAGCCATCATTAGTACCCGTGGCACGGTATTAACACCCTTCCAACTAGGGTTACAGGTTGGACCCCGGTTAGCTCAATTAGGGAATATTGGTTAGATGATATCTCCCATAATCTTAGATACAGTCTTAGTTACAATCCTAGTTCAGGTATTCAGTCTTAGAGTTGTTTGACCAAAGCATGTAGATTTCAGCTATTTCAGTATTTCAGTTTACATATTTAATGTAGTCCATGTTATATGTTTTGTCATACATCCCCAGAGCCTATAGATTTTCATGTATCTTCAATATTTACAGACTGTCATGTATACTCGGTATTTACAGATTCTCCATATTTTTAATTACTATATATTTCATGCTCTTTGTTTAGTACTCCATGCTTTACATGCATATCCAATTAAATATTTGTTCTGTTCATGAAACCATGCATATCAAACCACCTTATTTAGCATACTAGTAGATTCAAAGTACTGATCACATACTTTTTATTTTGTGATATAATGTATTATACCATAGGTTCTAATGCTCAGTTCCTGACTCACGATTAGACTTATAAGATCCTCAGCAGTAGTATGGTGAGTCCTTATACTTTTGGGGAAGGCTTAATTTATTTCATGTCTTAGTTAGTAGTTAGTTGTGGTCTGTCCCATCAACTGGTATTTAGTTAGCCAGTTTGAGAGGTTTTTCATACATTAGAGTCAGTTATTCAATATTCAGACACTACAATTGGTTATCCAGTTTATTATTATTTTATCAAATTCAGTAAGTTATTTCTATAGACTCTTATTTTAGTTTTTAATTTGGTTATTAAAACCATATGGCATGTCATATTCTTCCGTATTTATGATCATGTTATCTAGTGCTCACAGCATGTACCAGCTCATGGGTTAGCTTATGGTCCCTCCGGAGTAAAAGCACCATGTGACACCTAAGGCATACTTTCGGGGCATTACAGTTTAGTCAAATGTTTATGCATTAGATATGCATATTCAGTATAAGAGACTCAGATTATCAACAATCCTAGCCATGTACTCATGCATCAGATATGCATATTTAGTATGAAATTTCAGCATATCAATAGTGTCAGTCATGAAATCATGTTACAGTTATGAATGTCTTGTATCTAAATTCAGTCAATAAGTATTCTCAGCTCAGTTAGCCTTATTCGAGGACAAATATTGCCAAGGGGGAGACATTGTAAGACCCCGCAAAATCCTAAGCTTAACTCAATCCCTTAAACCATGTTAAGGGGTCCCAGACTTAGAAAATTTTAGCTAAGTATTCATATTTAGTGTTATTTTAGCCTTTGTAGGTTGGAAACTCTATTTAATGACCCTCATGGCCTTAAATTAATAATTTTTTTGGTTGAATCATGATCAACAATGTCAGTGTGTGTTCCCGAACTAGTTAGATCGATGCGAACTTAATGCACTGTGTTGCCCATCGCATCGATGAATATTTTCCTCCAGCACACCATGTAAATTATAGTGAACCAACATAGACTCTAAGAGGTGTGATGGTCTGCGTATTGCTAGTCCTGCTTTAACTAATTTAAACCAATTTTCTGAGGAGTAAATGGGTCTTGTCCCATCTTATATCAGCCCCAAAACATGTAATTGACCTGGTCAAAAGGCAAAATTAACTCATTCTCACTAGAATTTGTAACGAACAAACCTTAGTTCATCACATATAACAATCAAACTTCTAAGGAAATCCATCAATATTTCAAAATTCAGGCTTTAAGGTATGACAAATGTGTATCCAAGGGTCCCTTCTACCCTTGGAGTCCAAGAAACTCTTTTAAACTTTAAGTAAATTTATTTCATGATTTCCATGATTTGGATTTAAGTGTATTCATGGTTATGATGTTGGTTGGGTTTTTATGCCATCATTATGTGCAAGATTTATGTATAAACAATTATTATGAACGTAGTATTACTGAATTCATGTTAAAGCCTTTAAATTGTGATACTTGTGTTGATTGGTACTATATAAATATACAATGCCTTCCAAGAGTTTGATGAGTTTTTCATGTGAATTAAATAGTAAGATTATATCATGTTAGCATGTATATTAGTTCATGCCATTCAACTGTTTGATAAAATGCCTTTATAAATGCACTATGAACAAGGGCACGTTTCTATGCTATGTAAGGTCATGTGATGCTTTACTTTCCATGCGATTGATTCCTGGGCGTATTTAATACCCAATAATTTAGTTGTTTACCTTGAGCCAGTGTCAGTTAAAGAATATTCTAAGTCATGTCACGATTAGTCAGACTCTCAGCTACTTACAAAACTCAGAAAAAACTCTGTAGAATAAGTATCAGTCCAGTCCAGTTCAATATTCAATTCAGACCTTAGTAAATTTAGTCATTTAACAAAATTCAGTAGTATTCCATCAATCAATAAAATTTAGTGAACTCGGTTCATTTTAGTTAAACAGTATAATCATTAACAGTTCAATCAAGCCTAGTATAACTAGGAATCAGTTCAGTATATCTTCAATTAGGAGTAGGATTCAGCACCAAGCAAACCTAAGGATGGGGGCATTCTTCCTAGCAAAGGATTTGATCCTTAGTTGCAAACCTTGCATTACAGATCTACGTAGCTAACATAGGAGAAGATATCTCCTACTAGACTAGGGTTGATACATCTAATAAGATTTTTCCTGCTAGCGAGGGTTGACAAAAGAGCTTCCTATCAAAGAGGGTTAACTTACAGTTAACTTTACCTGTGGCATGGTACTGACACCCTTCGAATTGGGGTTATAAGTTTTACCCTAATATATCTAGAAAGGGGCATGTTGGTTAGATTATTACCTCATACAGTCTCTATTTTAGGTTCAGTCTTAGTATAGAACTCTGTTTAGTTCTACAGAATTAGGACTATAAGATACAGTCACTCAGTTTAGTACCGAACTTAGTACAGTTCCACAGAATCAGGACTATCAGATACAATCATTTAGCTATTAGTTAAGCAGTAATTAGTATCCAATGTTATCACAACCTCAGTTATAGTTTACGTATTCATGCATGTACTCTCGTTCAGTTATACTCATGTTATTTAGTAAGTATTAGTCATGCATATGAACCCATGCATCTCAGCCTATCTCACTTAGAATACAAGTATATTTAAAGTACTATTGCATACCTTTCTTTGTGCTATGATATCTTATATTATAGGTTCAGACACACGATCTCCCGATCATACTTAGCAGCCTGATCCATCAGCAACAGACTAGTGGTTAGCCCTTATTCTTCGAGGACAAATTTATTATTATAGTATTTCAGTACATAGTTCATTTCAGTAGTCAGAGTTAGTTGATGACTTGTCCCATCAACTCCTTGTTTAGACAATAGAGGATTTCTATACTAGAGTATTTTCAGGCAGATGTTTAGTTTCAACATTTATTTTAGATTTGAACCTTATGTCAAGTTTTAGCCTAATTCCCACATAATTATAGTATTATTATTAAATTATTGGAGTAGGTACCAGTCATGGTTTAGTTTGTGGTCCTTCGGGACTTTGAGCATTGTGTAAACACTCGGGGCATTACTGTATCCCCCCGTTGTTCTGTAGAAGTAGAGCCTGTGGCACCCCCTCTATCCCGATGCAATAACCCGACGGGCATAAGCTTATCGTACACCCTCACTGCCTCTCACCAAAATGGCTATACCTTTTTGTCGAGTATCGGATTAAGACAAAATTTGTGTTGTTTGAAAGCTAATTCAATTATCTACAATTTGGTGGTTTTTGAGATGAAAATTTCTTCGTATATGAAAATTTATATACTTTAAAATTAGACCTTTATAAAATTGAATACCAAACTTGGACGAATCATAGGCTCTTTGTTCAAGTTCGCTCTAAGTGATTTCTATGAACATTTTGCATTTCGAGAGCACTTCACACACTAGGATAAATTTATGACACATATAGTTAAAATAAATGTCATTGGATTAGAGATTAAACTCGTAAGAATGATGCTTCAAAGTCTAGCCAAAAAATGCAGGGTGTTATATTATCAGTCCCTTGGATTCATTCATCCCCGAATAAGACTGACTTGGCTGAAATACTAAGGAAAGACTAAGATGAGGTTCGTAACACTTATGAGCGAACTCATGACTTAATATCTGAATTTGAAACTAATTTGTGATGTATGAACTGAGCTGAATTCAAAATTGGCATCAATGCGTATATTTTACCTTATGGAATGACCTTACTCGCGAAACTTTGGGTAGTAAGATAATATTGAAAGTTGGAAATCTATAAGAGCTTATCTACTTGATTTCTTAATGGGATCGCAGGCTCTATGAAATGGACGATATGGGCTGCCCCTACTCAAATGGACTATTTCGCCAACACTCTTCTAGAAAATTCCAATAATATTATGGAGCAAAGAATTTTGGGCATGATTTGAACAAGACACAAACTAAGGAATCATAAAATTGATACAACTCTATAGCATGGAACACAGACATATAAATTATGAGCTAGGATAGAATTACTAGACCTTAAGAAATGCAACTTCTTACTTTCAAGGTTAGCAACACTTCTCAAATACTCCCTCAAATATACTATTCCCCTTAAATAGCATACACATTTGATTAAACTTAAAAATTTCACATGGGCATTGATAAATCCATCTACTAAAGTTTAAACTGAATTAAATTTTTATCAAGACTAACTCGGAATCACAAGATACAACATGCTACACCATAATACTAGTATAAATCACATGGTTCAAGATTTTATGCCTCTTCCAGAGCTCATACAATAAGAATAACAATCCTTACAAATTTAATGACTAACTCTGAACTCTTACTATGGATTTACTAGCGTATATTTCATTCATCCACTTAGATCCTAACATGACATTAAATCCTATCACTATAACCACATATGAAATTCAAGGAAAGCACCCATAAAGGTACACTTCTAACATTCTTTAAACCTCTATCAACAACAAATTTCTTACACTATATTTAATATAACATACCCCAAATTCTCAACTAATTGTGACATATACTACAGATTCACCTCAATATTCCTTCATCCTTTAGCCTTAGATAGAAAAGATTAATAATCTTTCTTAATAAGGGTCATTGACTCCCTCTCATTGAAACTATTGCTTAGACATTATCATTAGCACTATCTTAACATAGGAAGAGGTCACCAAAAGGCTAATGCACAAGAACCAGTAGCACGAAAGAATATTATACATAACTTTTGAAACTTAACTAAGGCCTGAGGAATAGAATGTTATAGGTATGGATTCATTAAAGAGATCTAAACAGAGGAAGTACATGATATAACACAAATTTCACAAGTATCATGAGTTCTAAAAACTGATCATACACTGAAACATGAGTTTATACTTATCATAAGCTATTTTACATAAGACTGGAGTTTCATAGATTCATAAGGGATGACTCGAGTCATAGAGTGATGTTGTTACTTACTTACTAGAAGTTGAGAATGGACTTGAATACGCATGAAGTGTATAAGCATATGGCTTTTTCGTGGATCTATTATACGAGACATGATTTTGGTCTGATAATGACTAAATCCAAGAAACACTCTAGAGTAAGAAGGGATCACTATCTCATCATAACTCTTATTGACATGTATCACAATCTAATTCTCCAGACTTTATTTGGTTCTTCACTCTACCATCTCACCCAAAGATCAAAGCTAACATTCTAAGCTTATTGTTGTAGTCCTTATCCTCGAGATCGAACCATAATTTCTTTGCTCTAACGGCTAACACATGAATGTTTACTCACCTGAATTAACTATATCTAAAAAATACTAACTTCATTCATGGTCACTCTTTTAGTACTTACCACCGTGAACTTCCTTTAGATTCAAATGTCAACATCATAGACATACACTCTATTAACTTAACAAGCATACTTGCTTGACTAAACACATAATCTATCTTACTAACTTAAATCACACTAAAAGGCTTAGCATCCTCTATCCCTAGCTCCGTAACATTGCTATTAAGAATAGCATATATAATATAACAAGCCTTATTCACACATAGAAACTCACAGGCATTATCTAAGAACACATGACACTTATTAATAGTAGAAAATAATTCAATCACTATATCACCTTAGGCACACCTCTATATCATACCTACAACATTATACTTAATTACGAATAAATTAACTTAAACTCTTGCATAAATTGGTCAAGCCCACTAGATCACTTCCATATAACAAGCATCACTAACCAAGCAATCATTATTTCCATATTTATGATCATCCACTATTCAAACTTAGTGTCTAGTTCTACCCATGATTAACCACAACTTTTCACAACATACTTACATGTTAAAATATCTAGATACACTAGTCCATTATAACCTTATAATAACATTATTTGATGATAATCTTATAGTCTATGAAATTATAGTCCATAAGAACATCCCTCTTCTACATATCTCTAGTACTTATCCATCCATATATTTAAATTATACCCCTAGATCAATAAATCTCAATCGATTTCTTTTTCACTACTACACGGGTAATCCTACATTAATAATCCTTAATAACCTAAAACATTAATTAATTACCTATGCTTTTATAACACCATAATATACCATCATGATCTCTCTTCCCACATCAAGCAAACCACAATTCACCTTAACTAATAACTCGTTATCTAGCTTTAACCAGGAAAATAGTTGTAATGCCTCAGATCTAGTACCCGAAATGCTACATGGTGCTCATAACCCCGAAGGACCACAAGCTAACCCATGACTGATATTTGTACCTGTATACTTAATGAAATACTTTATAATGCGGAAATCATAAACTGAAAGGCCATAAGATTAAAAATTAAGACATAGTATTTGATAAAAATATACCATTTGGGAGGGGTATGAAATACCCAAAATAACTGAAATAAGCTATCCAAACATATTATAGTCTGGGAAGACTCTAAAATATGACTGTCTGAATAAGGAGTTGATGGAACATGTCCTCACCAAACTCCAACTAATAAACTAATTAATGAGATAATAAAATATGATCATGTCTTCGAAAGATGAGTACTCATTGCTAACTCTGATGGTAGAGACTAGAAACTACTAATGTACTGGATCTCGTGTTTCTAAACCTATGGTATAAGACACCCTAGCATAAATACATCAGTACTTTAAATGTACTGGTATGCAAGTGAGGCAAGCCAAATGCATAGGGTTCATATGCATGAATAATAACTATAGCATACTGACTATCATGAGAGTGAGAATACATGTATGAGACATAATAACTAACACTGATACCATGATAACATAATTACTGAATCTGAATAGTGATAACTTGACATATTGATAACTGATATAACTAATAACATAAGTGAGTGTATTTGAAAGTCCTAAATCTAATGGTGCTAGCTAAGTCTCGTACTTTATCTAAGTTGACTGTATGTGACAGTCCTAAAATCTGAAGTACTATTTGAGTTCTATTACTAAGACTAATTGACTATGTCTGACAGTCCGATTCTGTAACATGAAACTGTGGGAAGTAGATATCTAATCGAGATACCTCAAATATGCTATTATGGATAAGTTGGGGTCCAATCTGTAACCCTAATTGGAAGGGTATCAATACCGTACCACTGGTAAGGACATACTGAGGACACCCCCCATCTAATAGTGTTCCCAAAAGAGAACGATGAGGCCCTTATCTGACAGCGCTTATCCACCTTATCAACCTTCATTAGACAGTATTGATGTCTCAACCTATGTTGGCTACACACTTCTGGAACACAAGAATGTCCTCTAAGAATCACACCCTCATCTGATAGTAAGTGTTCCCATCCTTTAGTTCACTAGGTGCTAATTCCTACTCCCATCTAATTTGACTTTGAACATGATTTACTGAACTAAACATAGGTTGAGTCACTGAATTATGTTAATTAGTGGAATACTACTGATATTTTACAACTGACTGAGTTCATAAGATCATGGAGATTTCCTTAGTCATAAGACTATCTGATGTATAAAGATTCGTAGCTTGACTGATAGTATCGTGAAAACAGGACATAGCTCTAGGCACACAACTAATGTTTTGGTTACGAGTACCCCTAGGACTCGATGAAAGAAAACTGACCAAGCATAACTTACATGAACATATAACTAACATAATAATCCATAATACATTTATAGATGCATTTCTTTAAAACATATGATAGGCATAACTTGTACATACATGGGGATTTCATGGTATCATGCTAGTTAGGCACTTTTCCTTCATATAGGCATTTAATAAATCATATTGTAGGCATTGTACATGTAAACTTCATTGTACAATAATTAAATATCATGGTTAAATTCTAATTTCATCATTCAAGGTTTTAGTTATAGTGTTGTATGAATATACATCTATAATAATTTAACACACATAGAATTTATTACCCAATATGGAGTAGAATTCATTTTCTCATTATCCATATGAACAAGAGTAGCCCAATTGTGAAATTCATAAGAAAATCCATAAACATGAATTTAGAAAAGGGAATCTTGGGCTTCATGGATGAAAGGAGTTCATTAATGAACATAATGAATACCTTGGTTTGTAAATACACAAATATTAACGGAGGTAATTCTTGATTCTAAGTCTTCTATGAAAAGTCCTAGGTTGTTCTTAAGTGGTTTTTGAGTCATGAAAGTGTATTTTGGGTGAAAAGTGGCAGAATCATATGTTAAAGGGCTTAAATAGTGGTGGGAAATTGACCCTTTTAACCCTGGACGTGCTTTATAGTTTTAGTAAAAATTTCCCGAATTGGATCCCTATCGCGATGCGGTGCTATCGCATCATGTCACTGGAATTTGACAATTGGAAAACAGAGGGATAGCGCGACGCGAAGCCATCGCGTTGCCCCTTATTTTGTGACCTCAAACTTTGGCGCGATGTAGAGGAAATCGTGCTGATACACTGGAAAAGGACAATTCCCAAGCTTGTGGAGCGACGCTCCACTAACCAATTTGGTGCTATTTTACGATGGGAAGTTGAAATAGTCATAACTTCTTACCTAGTTATCAGATTTAGGTGAATTTTATATCATAGAAATCTTATTGAATTTCCCACATGAAAAAAGTGAGATTCTTCATGTACAAAAGTGGATTCATCTTTAAAATAAAGCTCCTAACATTTTTTAGACAATTTAAAGCTAGGAAAATGTATGGGGTATTACGATATCTCCTCCTTGAATACATTCATCCTCAAATAAAACTGAAATTGCAGGGAAGAACATAAACTAACATACATACTAAACATAAATAATTGAAACATGATATTATGACAGACATGATTGATAACTGATTATTTCATATTGGACACGCATATCTGATGCATGTGTAATTGATTCATAAATAAATGATTACATGTTCTGAGGAACTAAGGTTTACATAATGATAATAAATGTCTAATGCATAATTTTAAAACTAAACTAAAACATGGATGCATAACTAAATATGAAATGGTACTTGATACCAAGTTTGTGATGGCACCGAGTATGAAACTGAGTAAGCTTAAGGAGGACTGTTACCTTGAGCTTGATCTGAGTTTTCAAAGAAGAGGTGAGGATACTTGGTATTCATTTCTGCATCTTTTTCCCAAGTAGCTCCCTTGATAGACTAATTTTTCCAAAGAACTTTAACTAAAGGGACTTCTTTGCTTCTCAGTCTACGAGTCTGATAGTCTAGTATTTTGACTGGAATCTCCTCATAAGAGAGACTATTCTAAACATCAATGCTTTGAATCGGGACTACAACTTCTAGGTCACCTGTGCACTTCTTGATCAAAGATACATGGAAGATTGGATAAACTAAGGCTAGATCTGAAGGCAATTCAGGATCATAAGCTACCTTGCCAAATCGACTGAGAATCTTGAAGGGACCGACATATCGGGGACTGAGTTTTCCATTCTTTCTGAACCGCTTTACTTCCTTCATGCGAGTGATATTTAGATAGATATAGTCACCAATATCAAACTCGAGATCTTTTTTACAAATATCTGCATAAAAATTTTGTCGGCTCTGAGAAGCCTAGAGTCTTTCTCTAATCAACTGGACTTTTTCTAAGGCATCCAATACTATGTCAGGCCAATGATTGAGGCCTCACTAACTTCAAACCAACCGATCAAAGATCCATATCTCATACAATAAAAAGCTATGAATGGAGCCATCCGAATACTAGAATGATAGATGTTATTGTATGCAAACTCAATCAAATGCAAGTGGTCATCTGAACTACCCTTAAAATCAATTGCACACGCCCATAGCATATCTTCTAAAGTATGAATGGTCCTTTCTCTTGACCATCTGTCTGAGAATGAAAGGCTGTACTGAGATGAACTTGGGTACCAGGACCCTTTTGGAATGCTTTCCAAAAGTAAGAGGTGAAATGGGTACCTCTTTCTGAGATAATAGATAGTGGAAAACCGTAAAATCTGACCAACTCCCTAATGTAGAGTCTGGCATAATTCTCAGCTAAATAAGTGGTATGAGCTGGAACAAAATGGGATAATATGTTCATCCTATTTACAATGACCTAAACTAAATCATGCTGATAATTAGTTCAAGGAAAGCCCATCATGAAGTCCATGTCTAATTCTTCCCACTACCAATTAGGAATAATGAATTCTTTCATTGTACTACAAGGATTCTGATGCTCTATCTTAACCTGCTAACTTGTAGAGCACTTAGCCATAAACTATAATATCTCTCTTTATCCCACTGTATTAATAGACTTCCCACAAGTCGCAGTACCTCTTTATGGCCCATGGATAAATAGAGTAGCGCACACCATGCGCTTCTACAAGAATTTTTAGTCTTAATTCATCTACACCTGGAAAATATAGATGAACCTAACAATGAAAAACTCCATCTCCCCTTTGGGAGAAAACCTCTAATTTCTAATCTTGAACTACCTCTTTCAACTTGACAAGGACGGGATCCCTGTCTTGCTTTTCTTTTACCTCAGAAACTAGATATGATTTTGAACTACTCTAAACACATATGTCACCCTCATTTGTATTAACTAAGTGACTGCCGAGTCTAGAAAACTAATCCACTACCTAAGCTAACTTCTTCTTACTGTTATCCATATGATCAATACTACTCATAGACAGTCTACTGAGATGGTTGGCCACTATATTGGCCTTGCCCGAATGATATACGACACACATGTGATAATCTTTCAAGAGATCTAACCACCTTCTCTGACAAAGACTGAGATTTTCCTGAGAAAAGACACATTGAAGACTACAACTGCTAACTCAAGATCATGAGTAGGATAATTCTTCTCATGGGCTTTAAGTTGTCTAGAGGCATAGGATATGACCTTACCATGATGCATGAGGAAACAACCTAAACCCACTCTTGATGCATCATAAGACACTTCAAACCCATTTGGACCTTCTAGAAAAGCTAAAACTGGAGCTGAGGTGAGTCTAGTTTTCTACTCCTGAAAACTCTTCTTGAAAGGATTTAGCCACTGTAACTTGATTGTTTTTGAGTCAATCTAGACATCGGGGATGCAATCGAATAAAATCCCTCAACAAACCATCTGTATTAGCCAGTCAAACCCAAGAAACTTCTAATATATAATAGAGAGATAGTTTTGGGCTAGTTTCTTACCTACTCAGTCTTTTGAGGATCTACCCTAATGACATCACACGAAATGATATGATGAAGAAATGCTACAGACCTTAGAAAAAATTCACACTTACTAAATTTGGCGAATAACTGGTGATCTATGATACTCTAAAGTACTATTTTGAGATGGTCTGCATGATCTCGCGAACTGCAGGAATAGTCCAGAATATCATCAATGAAAACTATGATGAACATATTCAAGTGACAAAATGAAATGACTAGGAATTCAAAGTGAACATACCAAGTACAGAAAGCTATTCTCAAAATGTCATATTCTCTGACTTTGAGCTGATGATAACCGGATCTGAGGTCTATCTTAGAGAAATAACTGGCACCCTGAAGTTGGTTAAATAAGTCATCAATTCAGGGAAGAGGATACTTTTTCTTGACTATGATATTATTAAGTTTACGGTAGTATATGCACATTTTGAGAGATCCATCTTTCTTGCGGACTAATAATATAGGTGTGCCCTTTAGGAAAATGTTAGGCCTAATAAATCCCTTGTAAAGGAGATTATTCAACTGTTCTTTTAGTTCTCTGAGTTCTAATGGTGCTATTATATATGGAACAATGGAGATAGTATGAGTATCTAGAAGAAGATTAAAACCTAAGTCTATTTTCCTTTCGGGAGGAATTCTTGGAAGATCTACGGGAAAGACATCTGAATATTCATTCACAAATGAAATCGATTCAATACTAGGATTTTCGAAACATGAAGCCTTAGCATAAACAAAATGATAGATGCGTCCCTTAGATATCATTTTACTTGCCTGAAGGTAGGAAATAAGCTGACCCCTAAAAACGGATACACTACCCTTCCACTCAAGGATGGGTTCATTTAGGAACTGTAATTGGACGATGTTGTTTTTGTAGTCCAATATGGCATAGCAGGAATAAAGTTAATCCATGCTGAGAATGACATTAATCAGTTATCTCTAATTTGATTAGACCTACGGAAGTGACTTTCTGAAATATCTTAATCGGGCAGTTCCTGTATACCCGCCGGACTGTGATGGTTTTACCCTCTAGGGTAGAGACTAAAAAAGGCTCTGCTATAACTTTAGGACTGACTATAAAATAAACTGTTATATAGGGAGTAACAAAAGATAAGGAAGTACCTAGATTTAGCAAAGCGTAAATATGTACATAAAAGATCTGTAATGTACCAGTAACCATATTAGGAGAATTTTTCTTAATCTTGCCGGGACTGGAGAGCATAGAGTCTATTTAGAAATTGCCCACTTGTAGAAATGAGGTGGCACCCTTCTAATTTGGGCGAACTAACTGAGCTGAGGAGTGGATATGACTTTAATAACCTGACTGAGGGCAGTTTCTGACTCTGTGGCATAGCTTTCCACAACCAAAACAGACATCGCTGCTAGCTCTGCACACACCCTTGTGGTTCTTACAACAAGTCTGGCAAAGGGAATTTTTTCAGGCATTGCTAACACTGCCCCTAGACTTAGAGCCTGGTTCTCTATCTTTGTTTCTCTCACTAAACTTAGGAACTGGAGCACTGGCTGAAGAAGGAGCTGGAACTAATAACTTAGGATAAAACTGAGAACGGTTTCTTCCTTCTGATTTGGACTGAGCAAAGTTGAAACTACCTAGCTTTGCTCTCTTATTCTACTTTTCTATCATCTTAATCTGCTGAGCATGAGTCATAAGCCTGGATAAAATCATGTCTCTATTCCATATCGCAGACCTACACTCATTGACCATACTATCGTTCACCCCAAAAAGAAACTTACTTATGTTGGCCCTACTATCTGCAACCACATAAAGGGAATATCTGTCTAATTGAGTAAACTTATTAAAATAGTCTTTCACCATCATTTTTCCCTGCCAGAGGTTGATGAATTTTAACAACTTAGCTTCTGTCAACCCTAGGGAAAAGAATCTATCAAGGAAAATAGAAGGAAACTCCTGCCACTCAACAAGCCCTCTATCATCTTACCTTTCTGACTTCCACTATTTAAACAAAGTGTGAGCAACATCCTACAATTGGTATGCATCTAGCTCAAAACTCTTACTAGGAGTAACCCCCATGATGTCTATAACCTTATGAACCTGATATAAGAATTACAGAGGGTTCTCATATGACTTATACCTGAGAAAGGATAAAGGATTCATTCAGGTGAAGTCCTGAATCCTGGCTACAGTTGAATTAGCCACTGGGTTGGCTAGAATGATAGCTGGTCATTCATTCTGAGTGGCAATTGACTGAGCAAGAATAGTGAATGCAGCTCTAAACTCTACATGAGAAACATGTTTACCCAAAAGTTCTTCGGGATAAGAGGCTGACTAATTCCCTTTTCTTCTTTTAGGAGGCATGTTTTGTAGAATAAAGGGAGAAATATATTAGACTGAGAGATTAACTTGAGATTATGCTCACTGGCATGACATGAATACTGAAAGATGGGAAACTGTTCCGAAAACATCTTATAGCCTTTTGTACATAAATCTAGCACTCAACACACCCATGCACAAGACTCTACTAGATATGACTTTCATACTTCTTAGGACTCTATTGAACTTTTGGCTCTCATACCAACTTGGTAATGCTCTGAATCTGGTACCTAGAAGGCTACATGGTGTCATGACCCCAAAGGATCATAAGCTATCTGATGACTGATATTTGTACCTGTATACTGGATGAAATACTTTATAATACGGTAAGCATGAACTGAAAGGCCATAATTTCCAAAACTGAGACATCGTATTTGATAAAAATTTAACATCTGGGAGTGGTATGAAATACCTAAAATAACTGAAATAAGCTATCTGAACAAACTGTAATCTGGAAAGCCTCTAAAATATGACTTTCTGAATAAGGAGTTATGGGATATGTCCCAACTAACTCCAACTAATAAACTAAATACTGAGAATAAAATAATGATCATGTTCTTGAAAGATGAGGACTCACTCCTAACTCTGACAGTGGAGATTAGAATCTAATGATGCTTTGGAGCTCGTGTCTCTAAACCTATGGTATTAGACACCATAGCGCAAAAGTGTTAGTACTTTAAATATACTGGTATGCAAGTGAAGTAGGCTAAATTCATGGGGTTCATATGCATGAACAATAACATTAGCAGACTGACTATCATGAGCGTGAGAATATATACATGAGACATAATAACTTACACTGATACCATGATAACATGATTATTGAATCTAAATACTGATAACATAACATACTAATAACTGATATAACTAATAACATAAGTGATTCTATCTGACAGTCCAGAATCTAAGGGAACTAGTTAAGTCCTATAGTGTATCTGAGTTAACTGTATCTAATAGTTTTGAAATCTAAAGAACTATCTGAGAATGATTAACTATGTCTGACAGTCCTGATTCTATAACATAAAACTATGGGAAGTAGTAATCTAACCGATATGCCCTTAATATTTCATTATGCCTGAGTTAGGGTCCAATCTGTAACCCTAATTGGAAGGGTATCAATATCATACCACTGGTAAGGATATGCTGTGGGTGACCCTCATCGATACCATCCCTAAAATAGAATGGTGGGGCCCTTATCTGATAGTGCTTGTCCGCCTCATCAACCCTCATCGAACAGTGTTGATGTCTCAACCTATGCTGGTTACATGGTTATGGAACGCACAGATGACTTCATAGAATTACACCTTTATCTGATAGTATGTGTTCCCATCCTTGGGTTCACTTTGTGCTAATTCGTACTCCCATATGAATCTACTCTGAACATGATTACTGAATTGAATATGGTCTGAGTTACGAAATTCTATTTTTTAAAGAAAAACTACTGATAGCTAATACCTAACTGAGTTTATGAGATAATGGAGATTTTCGGAGTTATAAAACTGTTTGAATTCTAAGGATTTGTAGCTTGACTGAGAGTATCATGAAAACATGACATGGCCCTAGGCACACAAATAATATTTTGGGTATGAGTACCCACAGGACTCGATGGAAGGAAACTGACCAAGCATAACTTACTTGAACATATAACTAACATCATAATCCATAATACATTTATCGAAGCATATCATCAAAACATGTGATAGGCATAACTTGTACATACATTGTAATTTCATAGTATCATGCTAGTTTGGCACCTTTCCTCTATCTAGGAATTTAATCAAACATATTGTAGGCATGGTACATGTGAACATCATTGTACGATAATTAAAAATCATGGTTCAATTTTAAATTCATCATTCAAGGGTTTAGTCATAGGTTTGCAAGAATATATACCTATAATAATTTAACCCACATAGAATTTATCACCCAACATGGAGTAGAATTCAATTTCTCATTATCCACATGAACAAGAGCTGCCCAATCATGAATTTTATAAGAAAATCCGTAAAATTGAATTTAGAAAAGGGAATGTTTGGCTTCATAGAAAAAAGGAGTCCATAAATAAACATTATGCATACCTTTGTTCGTAAATACACGAAGAGTGAAGGAGGAAATTCTTGATTTTGATTCTTCAATAAAAGCCCTAGGTTGTTCTTGAGAGTTTTTAAAGAGAAGAGAGTGTATTTTGGGTGAAAAATTGCTAAATCACGTGTTAAAGGGCTTACATAGTGGTGGGAAATTGACCCTTTTAACCCTGGACGTGTCTTATAATTTTAGTAAAAATTTTTTGAATTGGACCCCTGGCGCGATGTGGTGCTATCGCGTCGTGTCACTATAATTTGAAAATTGGGAAACTGAGGGATTGTGTGACCCGGAGCCATCGCGTTGCCCCTTGTTTTGCGACCTAGAACTTTGGCATGATGCGGAGGAAATCTTGCTGAGACACTGGCAAAGGATAATTTCAATTTTAGCTTGTGGCGCGGTGCACCACTGATAAATATGGTTATGTTTTATGTATGTGACACTAAAATAATCATAATATCTTACCTGGTTATCAGATTTAGGTGAATTTTTTATCGATGGAAAGCTTACTGAATTTACCACATGACAAAAAGTGAAGTTCCACATGTACAAAAGTGGATTCATCTTTTAAACAAAGCTCCTAACATTTTTGAGATCATTTCAAGCTAGGAAAATGTACGGGGTATAGTAATAATACTACACTCACTACCCCTAAGCTAACATACAAAGACGTATTACCATAACAAAACTCAATAGCATGCATAAATTCATATTTATACATTCGATCTGTCATCATTACTACCTTTCTTGTCACTACACTTTTAAACCCAAACATCCCACTATATTAAGGTTCTACAACTTATAAATCATAAAGCTATATGTCGTTATATCCCTCAAACGCAAACTCTATTTAACAATCTAGGTTCACACTATCTCCTCTCATGAGCACTATCTTTACTGAAAGGTTAATGAGGTATCTGATCACATTTCTTACTATATCTTAATTGAAGAACTCATAAGGATAAGGAAATAACTTTTAACTTGAGGAACTAATAACACACTAGTAAGCTCCTCTCAATCCCCTTGTGTGACTTCTGAGGTTACTAATAGTAAACATGAGAGCACCATAGTAGGAGGAATTAAACTTTGCTAATCATGTGATCTCAAGGATATTTCATAGATAAAGGATTATGGCATAACATATAACTTAGTAAATGTTTCTGAGTGAACAACTTTACAACCCAACCTACACCATGAAGAAGGGAAATATTTCTTAAATGCCCTATAGTCTCTCGAAGAAAATTACAGACATCTTTGAATCATTTCACAAGACTCCATTAGACACAGCGTCACAAACACCCTAGGACACTTGAATTCTTTTCTCTGATAATAAGTTTGTAATGCCTTGAAACTACACCTAGACATGACACGGTGCTTAGGACCATATGTTATTCAAAGTTAACCCTTGTACTAGCATAACTCATGAGCAATTGAATAAAATACATTAATCTTGTAGAAATGAGTGAAAGAAAAGTCTTTAGCTGAACATCTTTAAAACAAAATATAAAAATGATTACAACCCTAGTTATAAAATACAAAACTAAAATCACATATGTTTACTCTACTAACTGTCTATGAATCCTCTACTCGTATTGACTATAGTTGGCCAGGACATGACCCCCAGCTATCCCGAATCAATACGACTTAATAAAGAAAACAAGATGCTACTCGAACTATGATTGACTTGAGCCCTCGAATCAAAAGTACTCATTCCCTACCAATTGGAAGCTTCAAGTTTTTTGATTATGATGTGCGTGCTCAACTTGTACCTATATTATGAGAAAATATAGCACATAGACATATACGTCGATCAGTACTTCTGGAATATACTTAGTATGTTGTGGTGAATGCATAAGTAAAATAATAAATTAATATATTCATATACTTTCAAATAATGCATGCTAAGTGTAAGTGACTCAGCTTAATCTTGAAGAAAACTGAATTCTGAAAAGCATAGAAACATGAATAAAAAAGCATACTGCTTAAACTTTGTGAGCCACAAACTTAGTTTCCAAAAGATTTACTTTTAATCTTTCTTTTGGGAGGTGCTTCTAATAAACATAAACCATGTGAGATACCATGGAGTCCAACATCTGTTACCCACATTGAGAAAGATTTTCTACCCTTACCATCAGAATAAAACCTAACTAGGGTTATCACTATACTGAACCCACTAAGGACATTAAAATCAACAGTGGCACATATTTCTGGTGCATATGACCTTGGGCTTATACCCTACTCGGTGCTAAATACTAATCCAATATTACTTATAAGCTAGCTCTTTAGGAAATTCACCTTAAAATAGCATAAGGATTTTTAATGAAAATCACACATGCTTCTCGTTGCGTTAAACTGTAATCAAAATGAATAAATGTGGATTCTATCACTAAGGTAAGGATCAAAAGATCAATTCCTTCTATAAGTCTTTAAATATACTTATCAAAGAATACTTAAAAGCCTAATCTTCTTGAAGTCTTAATACTCAAACTTAAGGCTTAAAACCCATGCTTTAAACTCATGTCAATTCATAATAAAACTACATGCTCAATAATAATCTTGAAATAGTTCAATAAATCACCAGTTAAGATAGTGCAAACTCATTCATAATATAAATCTTGTAACTAAAAATATAAACATAAGCATTTCTTGATATAATAAAAGCTTTAAATCTCATGATAATCACATTCTTCAAATTATAGAAAATTGGGTATGAACCCAAATTCAAAACAAGTAAATTAAATCTTAAAATCATGAAATTTAGGAACAAGGGTGAAATAAATCCCTTGTTCATAACTCCACATACCTTAATTTTCTTGGATTATGAAGAAAGTTTGAATCTTGGGACTTGAATAATAAAGTTGTGAAAGAAACTCCATTCTTGATATTTCTTGAAGAATTATTTAACTTGGAAGTTTGAAATATTAGATTTCTTGAAGAAATATTCAAACTAAAGCTTGAATTCTTTGTGTTCTTGAGAGACAACCTTGACCATTGTTCATACTGGAAAGGAATGGTTTTTACGCGAGGGATTTTTGAGGAATACGGGTAAATAATTCCCTTTTACAAGCTATAAATAGTCCCTTGGATGTTTGGGGTTTAGGGGAAAGGACCAAAGTGAACCTTTAACTATAAGGAGTTTAAAACAGTGTGCGAATGGACCAGGTGGCACCCCTTTTAATCCGTTTGAGTAAAGCTCACATCACGCACTCTATCGTGGTGCAATAACCCGAGGGACGTGGTATTATCTCATGCCTGATAACGCTCAAACTATGCCTCTCATGTGAGAATGTAAGAAATCGTTATCAATATATAACCCAACTAGGTTGGGGTTAAATCCCACAGGGAATATGTTGTGAATCTGAGTTGTATGCGAGTTAATCAACTGATAGTTAGTAGTTTTTGGTAAATTGGGGGTTATAAGAATTTAGAAAATAATTGTTGGTCACTTTAGTTTCAGTGTTTGTAATCAAGAGTTTATGGAAAACTAGAATTATGTTCACTATGCGTTTTGGTACTTGACAGATGCTAATAGTGATTCAAGATTCTCACGATAGGTAGGAACAACAGATTGTCTTTAGCAAAGTTATGCCTAAATGTCTCTCAACCTACTTAAGCATTTAATTTCCTAATCCTCTCAGACTTAGGGAATTTATATTCACTGACCAGACTGCACCTCAGGTTAATTAACCTTGTTACAACGTCAATTATTAAATGGAAGATTGGTAGCTTCCAAATCGCTATCAATAATTCACTTCCTACTATAGTTGATTTCTTATCTCAAGAAAATCAAAGTAGGTTCTATCTATCGTTTGGAACCAATCGAGAATAAATAAAACCTCAAAATTATCAAAGAGTCCTATTAACTTTAGAATCTTGAACACTTAGCAACTTACCCAGACCTAACCTATAGATCCCATAATATGGGTTAAAGTGATTTAGCCACTCATAATGTAATAATCGATATAAAAAGCTGAAGTCATAATTTGGAAGATGAACTTACAGCAAGATGAATAGCAATGATTGTTTCTCATATTAGATCAAAGTAGAAATTTAAAAATATTGATGACAATCTCTTCAGAGTTAATTGATTTGTTCAAGACAATAAACTAGAGAGAAAATAAAAAAATATGTACGTTCCAAAATAGGTTCAGAATCCTCCTTATAAAACCCTAAACTATGCTTTAAATACTTCAGCCTGATTATGGAAACAAAATCACATAGTTCAGTGTTCTTCTAGTATTAGGTGAAGACATGCCTTATCAGGAGGCTGACGACTTATCACGGATGTCGTTAGCTCTTTTTCAATTTTGATAATATCTGCTTAAGGATGATGGTGAATCCTAACGGCTTTTGAAAATTGTGATGACTTATCAGATAATATCATCACTTCTCCACCTCAGCTCCGTTATTCTTTCTAAGACTGACGGTGACTCTGACAGCTTATGACAAGGCTGATGGCTTATAACATTTCATTGTCACTTCTTCCAACTAAATCTCATTCTCTGTTTAAGACTGACGATGAAGCTGATAACCTATCAGAGTGCTAGCGACTAATTAGGAATGTCGTCAACCATACTTCTCTTCTATTTGCTTTAAATTTCAACTCATTTACTTCCATCATTGTTGGTTCTCTTTCCTCTTGACTTCCACTGCAAAATCAAAGATAAAACAATCAAAAATGACAAAAGTTGCATAAGACTTTACAACTATTCTCAGTTAAAAGCTTCAAATGTGTTAGCATCTGCTCATACATCAAAACCGTCAACTTAAAACAATTGCTTGTCCTCAAGTAACTAAAACACAACCAAGAGAATAGAATGTACATTCATCAATCAACCATCCATATTATCTTAAAACATCTTCACCATATCCACGGTCAATCAATTAACAAACAATTGTGTATGTTATTGAAGAGCAATAATGTGACACATAGGAATTAAGATATGGCATCAAATTAGCAACAACAACCATGTATGTGTCAAGCTTATACTATCCAAACAAGTTAGCAACTAGCAACATAACCAGTGTTCCCTCACCATAAACAAGTCCCATTTCACTTATATCAAACATCACATATGTAACCATAGGACAATCATAAGACACTCACTCTCGTAATAAAGTTCCAATCAATGTATGCCGAATACCATAGGCATTCCCTTAATTTCATTACCAAGATCTTCAGATAGGTCAGCTAGGATCACTATAGGTCTTCTGTTTGGCTTGTAATGTAGGCTAGGGGCTGGTATGACACTCGATGATATTTAAAGTTATTGAGCCTCCTTGACACTACACTAGTTTTTGGGGTCTCACTCATTGACATTTTTCTACTCTTCTCTTTTCTTAATCATACTTATTCAGAATGGGTGCGGTTCTTTTCTACAATCTATTCTTTTTTTTCACTAACTTTTATTTTCTTGCTCATTTCCCCTACTTTTCTTTTCTTGTTCTTTTTCACTGCACCCAGCTTTTTATTTTTTTCTTTTACTCTACATTTCTTCATGCTCATTTTACATCACACACCCGTATGATAGCCACCCTCAACTTAGGCCATTTGCCTAAGTCAAGGTGCACAGTATCCAAGGAGGACAAAGGCTAATGCAGGTTTATTATGATGTAAAACATACGACAGTAATAGGTATCATAAAAAAAAGGCTATTCAGGCTCAAAATAGGGATCAAGGGATATTATGCATACAGGGAAGGCATTTACGCTAAAGTGGGCTACTATAAAAATAGCCTATGATTCTTTCAAAACTCGTATCTTTCAATCTAGGTAAGACTAACTGCGCAAGTTCTTAATCCAGCATACAAAGAGAACAAAGTAAATTCTTGCACGCATATGACACACAAGTATATCACAAATTACTACTTATCCGATTTATGCAATTGTTTAGAAATGGTTAAAAAGTCACTATTACTAATACCATACAAAGATGCACAGTGGTTACAATTATATGCAAATCATGCAGTTAAATAATTGGACCACTTGAGAGTTGTCCACAAAATAAGAAAACTTTGTTAAATGCCTCAAGTGCTTGTATTTCTCCTAGTCAACTACAAAATGTTACAACAATAACTCACCTTACACCGTCAATGTAAAATCAAAGAAAAACTGAACTATAGGTTCGGGTATACCTTGAGTAGATCAAGCATGGGGATCATAGGTTGCCTCTCATGTGGAACCTGATTTAACATCGCGGCATGACTCAGGTGTCTCAATTACTTTAGACTTTATTGCGACAGATAGTAGCAGTACTTTCCATTGAGTATTTTAGACCAATATAAAGTTTCACTTATTTCCCATTTACCTTGAAGGTGCTGCCATCTTTATTTTCAAGTTCTACTACTCCAGAATAGTAGACTTGACTAACTCAAAAAGAGCCTGATCATTTGGATTTAAGCTTACCTTGGAATAGTTTGAATCTAGAATTGAACAGAAGCACCAAGTCATCTTTCTGGAATTCACATTTCTCAATCCTACAATCATGATACTTCTTCATCTTTTCTATGTATACGTTTGCTCTTTTGTATGCCTTGATATGGAATTTATCCATCTCATTCAGTTATTCTAGTCTTAGCTTTTGAGTACCCAAAAAGCCTTGTGCCCTAGCTAAATTGGTAACTGGCATGCTTTGCCATAGACCAACTACAATGGTGATATGCCAATGGATGTCTTGAAAGCATTATGGTATGCTTATAAGGCATTATTGAGATTTTGAGACCAATCTTTTTGACTAGCGTTCACTGTTTTGGCTAGGATGGCTTTAATCTCTTGATTTGAAACCTCTACTTGCCCATTAGTTTAGGGGTTATATGGAGTGGCTACTCTATGCTGTTTTACCTTATATTTTGCTGAGGCAGTTCAAATCACTTTGTTTCAAAAATGAGATCCTCTATAGCTTATAATTGTATGTGGTACTCTTAAACAAGAGAAGATATTCTTCTTAAGAAAAGTAACAACCCTCTTTCCTTTATTATCCACCAAGGTAACAACTTCGACCTATTTTGAGAAATAGTCAACTATAACAAAAATATATTGAATCCCATATGAGCATACAAAAGGACCCATGAAATCGATGATCCAAACGTCAAAAAATTCTACTTCAAGCATCTTAGTCAAAGACATATCATGTCTTTTGGAGATCGACCTGTACCTCTAACATTGGTTGCATTTCAGCTCGAACGCTTAAGCACCCTGGAATAATATTAGCCCATAGTAGTCGCTCTATAACACCTTCCTAGCTGTTCGATCACCTGCATGGTGACCTCTAACTGGGGAAGCTTGAAATTCTTCCAATATAAGTAATACATCTACTTCTAGCTCACACCTCTTTATAATATTGTCAGTACATCTCCAAAAAAGATACGGCTCATCCTAGAAGTAATGTGTCACATCATGAAGGAATTTCTTTCATTGATTGAAATAAAGATTTTCTGGAATGACCTCACTCATAACATAATTTGCAAAATCAGCATACCAAGGTAATTTCTCCACAACAACAACCAAGATCTCCTCATCATGAAATGCATCATTTATCTATATTTCATCACTAATTGCCTGCTCACCTTCCATTCTAGATAGATATTCCGCAACTTGGTTTTCACAACTCTTCATATGTTTCAATTCAAAGTAAAATTCTTCTATAAGCAACACCTATCTAATCAACCTTGGATTTGTATCCTTCTTAGCCATCAAATACGCCAAGGCTGCATGGTTAGTGTGGACCACCACCTTGGTCCCAAGCAGATAAGCCCTGAATTTGTCAAAAGCATACTCTACAACCAGGAGTTCCAGCTAAATAATGGTATAGTTGTTTTGCACTCCATTCAATGCTTTTCTAGGATAATATATTGGATGAAATAGTTTTCCTTCTTTTTTCCCAATATTGCTCAAAGAAAGCCACCAGTTGCATCATACTTAATCTCAAATTGTTTTGACCAGTCTGATACAACAACGATAGGAGCCTCAACCAGCTTCTTTTTAAAGAATTCAAATGCCTTCAAGCAATCATCATTGATGTAAAACTTCACTTATTTCTCCCAAAGTTTGCAATGCAACCTTTAAGAAGTCTCTTATAAACCTCCAGTAAAAACCAGCATGTCCAAGAAAATTATGCACTCCCTTCGTTGAAATGGGAGGTAATAGTTTTTCAATAATTTCAACCTTCGCTCGATAAACCTCTTTCCATTTTGCTGAAATTTTATGACTGAGAACGATGCCCTCCTTTAACATAAAGTGGAATTTCTCCTAATTAATCACCAAATTGAATTTAACACATTGTTTCAAGGCCATACTAAAGTCTGACAAACATAGCTAAGAAGAATATCGCACCACAGATAAGTCATCCATGAATACCTCTTTGGTGTCTTCCACCATATCTGAGAAGATAGACATAATGCACAATTAAAAACTAGTGGGTGCATTGTATACCCCAAACGGCATCCTTATAAATCTAAATCTGCCATATGGGCATGTGAATGTCGTCTTATCCTACTCTTCAAGAGCAATATAGATCTGGTTATATCCAGAATAATCATCCGTGAAGCAATACCATCCCCTTCGGGCCAATCGATCAAGCAATTATTCCATAAAAGGCATTGGGCAGTGGTCTTTCAAAGTCCATTAGTTTAGTTTGCGGTAGTCCATGAAAAATATCCACCCAGTCATAGTCCAAAGTGGAATCAACTCATTCCTTTCATTTGCAATCACAGTCATGCCCCTTTTTGGAACAAATTAAATTGGGCTTACTTATTTGCTGTCAGAAATAGGGTAAACCACTCCAGCATCCAACCACTTAATAATTTCCTTATTAACAACCTCTTGCATTAGTGGGTTAAGACTACGCTGGTGCTCAATGGTTAGAATACAATCTTCTTTAAGTTGTATTTTATGCATGCATATGCCAGGGGGAATGCCAATAATATCTGCGATAGTCCATCCTATTGCTTTATTGTATCTCTGAAGTACTGAATAAGTGCTCCTACCCACTTTTCGCTTAAATCATCTGCAATAATCATAGGTATCATGTTTGCATTGTCTAAAAACATGTATCTTAAATGCCTAGGCAGTTCTTTTAATTCCAACACCGATGGCTCTTCAATGGATGGCTTAGCCAATGGTTTTGGTCGATTAGAAAGATCAAGGTCTAGCTTCATTGGAACATAAGAGTATGAACACAATATTGACAAGGCACAAACACTCTCTTCGTAATCCTTAATGCCTTCACTATTAAAATTTATCAGAATCACGGCTAAAGGCTCGACAACAAATTGCTCCTCTATTGACACCTCCTGTTCACCCTCATAATACATATCAAAAATTGAGAACACACTCATTTATTCATGATGCTTCATTGATTGGCACACATCAAATTGCACCACTTCATTATTCATCCTCAATAAGAGGTCATTACCTCTTAAATGAATCACCACACTTCTGGTTGTGAAAAAAAGTTGACCCAAGATTATGGGCACCTCGAAGTCCCCCTCGTAATATAGAATGATGAAATCCATAGGGAATATGAATCTATCAACCTTCACCAACACATCATACAAAATACCAATAGGTCATTTTATTGACCTATCCGCCATCACATATCACATGTTGGTAGTTGTGGGTTTTCCCGAACCTATTTTTCTATATATAGCCAGTGGTATCATATTAATGCTTGCTCCCAGATCAAATAATGCCTTAGCAAATTCTAGAGACACAATCATATGAGGAATAGTGAATGCTCCTGGGTCTGACTTCTTCTGCACCAAGGTCCTCATAGAAATAGTGCTACGATAATGGAGATAATTCTTCGGTTCATAGCTCACCATTGTTTTGTTAGTCACAAGGTCCTTCATGAATTTAGTATACCCTAGTATTTGCTCAAGTGCCTCCACTAAAGACACATTCACTATCAATTGTTTGAGCATTGCCATGAATTTTTTGAATTTTGCATCATTAGTTTTTTTCTTCTATCATAAAGGAAAGGAAGGTGGTGGTCTTGGGATAGTTTTCACCACTACCTCCTTCTCCTTCTCTTTCCCTTTTTTTGGAGCATCATTAGAAGCATCCAGATTCTCAAAGTCCACTGGACCACCTTCTTCCGATTCATCATCAACTACCTCATTGACTATATTTTTTCCCACAAAAGGGTCAGGTAATATCTTACCACTTCTAGTGGTAAACACCATACATTAGCCACTATTCTGTAGATTTAAGACTTTATCACTAGGTTATGTTCCCCTATTCCTCTAATTTAGCACTATGGAGAGTTGGATCATTTGTTGTTCCAGCTGCTTAATCGAAGCAGAGTGTGAGTTTACCAACTGACTAATAGATGATAGATCAATCTTCATAGTAGTCACTCCTGAGTTGGTAGCCTCCACTCCTTTTAACAATTTAGCCATCATGTCCTCCATAGACATTCAAAGTTGTAACAACTATAGAGGTATTAAGTTATTGAGTCACACTATGAAGGTTTTATAAAGGATGATAGAGTTGAGGAAGAGGAGGATCGTAATGATCTCTATGAATCAGTTCGGTTTTATGCCTGGTCGCTTGATCATTAAGGCCATTAACCTTATGAGAAGATTAGTGGAGAAGTTTCAAGAGAGGAAGGACTTGCACATGGTGTTTATTAATCTAAAGACGGCACATGACAGAGTTCTCAGGGAGATTCTATGGAGATGCTTAAAGGCTAGAAGGGTGCCCATGAAGTATACTAGGTTAATTCACGATATGTATAATTGTGAGATAAATCGCGTGAGGAGGGTAAGTAGAGATTCAGAGCACTTCATAGTTTTGATAGGGTTACACCAGGGATCGAATCTTAGCCAATTTCTATTTGCTTTGGTGATGGATATTTTAATGCAACATATTCAAGGAGAGTTGCCTTGGTGTATGTTATTGGCAGATGATGTGGTTCTGATCACTGTGACTCGGGGTGGGGTTAATGATAAGTTGGAAATTTGGAGATAGACACTTAAATGTAAAGGTTTTTGGTTAACTAGAACCAAGAAAGAGTACTTGGAGTGCAAGTTCAGTGATACTCGCAAGAAGATGGAGTGGTTATAAAGCTAGACTCTCAGGTCATCCAAAAGAGGGAGAGTTTTAAGTATCTAGGGTCTATAATTCAGAATAATAGTGAGATTGATGAGGATAGCATGCATTGTATTAGGGAAGGGTGGTTGAAGTGGAGTCTCGCTTCTGGTGTCCTATGTGATAAGAAGGTGCCCTCAAAGGTTAAAGGTAAGCTCTACATAGTGGTAGTCCGAACGACTATGTTGTTTGGAGCGGAGTGTTGGCCAGTTATGAACTCCTACATCCAAAAGATAAAGGTGGTGGAGATGCGAATGTTATGATCAATGTATGAACATACCAGGAAAGATAGGGTGAGGAATGAGATTATTCACATCTCATTTGGGTTACCTACTAGGTGGGGTTAATGGAAGAGCTCTCTGTCAGAGAGGGTATACTCAAAACAGGTCTTTACCCATGGTATGGTACTGATATCCTTCCAGTTGGGGTTATATGTTGAACCCCACCAGTTAAATTTCGAGGCATGTCGGTTAGACGATTACCTTTCATAGTTACAGTTTCACTCTCAGCCTCAGTAAAAGAACTCAGATAGTTCTTCCAATTTTAGTACTGTCAGATACAGTCAACTCAGCTATAGAACAAAACTCAGATAGTTCTATTAGATTCAGAACTGTCAGATACAGTTATTCACGTTATTAGTTATATCAGTTATCAAAACTTATATTATTAGTATTCATCTTTAGGATTGTCAGATACAGTCAACCAAGCCAGTTCTTCATAATCAGAACTGTCATACACAGTTATTCATATTTCAGTAACATAGTATCGGTCCCTCAGAAATCAATAATTCTATGTTATTAGTAAAACTCAATAGTCAAAACTCAATATTTAGTCCTAGAATAATCTCAATTAGAGTTACGTATACATGCATGTATTCTCACATTCATGTTAGTGAGTTAGTTAGTATTTTCATACATATAAAATTATTGCATTCAGCCTACCTCACTTTTATACCAGTACATTTAAAGTACTGACGTATTTGGGCTATGGTGTCTTATACGATAGGTTTAGAAGCATGAGCTCTAGAGAACCAGTACCATCTTAGTTCAGCGGTCAGAGTTAGCAATGAGTCGTCATCATTTGAGGACATGATGATTTCATTACCAATTTAGTTTTCATTTTATTTCAGTAGTCACAGTTAGTTGGGGACATGTCCCATCAACTCCTTATTCAGACAGTTTAGAGGCTTTCAGACTATAGCATGTTAGACAGTTATTTCAGATTTGCTTTGGTATTTTTATACCATTTGTAGACATTTATTATCAGATGTTCATTTAGTTTTGAACCTTATTGTCTTTTAGTTCATTGTTTCGTATTTATGATATTATTAAAATTATTCAGTGCTGAGTGTACAGATATCAGTCATGGGTTAGCTTGTAGTCCTTCGGGGTTATGGGCATCGTGTAGCATTTAGGGTACCAGATTTGGGGAGTTACAAATATGGCATCAGAGCCTAAGGTTTAATAGTTTCCTAGGAATTCTGAAAAGCCATATCTAGTAGAGTCTTGACTGTGCGTTTGTTGTGCACTATAATTATATGCAAGAGGCTATGAGATATTTTAGTAATAGTTTTCCTTCTTTCAGTATTCATGTCATGCCACTGAGCATAAGCTCTAGTTAAAGTCTCAATCTAATCTTCTTCTTCCCTTATTCTATAGATCATGCCTCGCAAAAGGGATAATGAAGAGGGAAATAGAAATCAGTCAACATCTCAACCAGTCCAGGCCGATCCCCTGGACGAGCATACGTCCCACGCAGAATTCTTGACTATATTCACTACTCTAGCCAGTTCAATCGTATCTCAGAATGAACGACCAACTACTATTCCAGCAAACATAGTGGCCAATATTGATGCAGCCTGGATTTTGGACTTCACCCGAATGAATCCTTATTTATTCACTGGTTCCAAGTCTGAAGAGGATCCATAAAGTTCCTCGATCATGTTCAGAAAGTCACAGACATTATGGGAGTGACTTGTAATGAGATCATAGAGTTAGCCACTTATCAACTAAAAGATGTAGCCCATATGTGGTAAGAATAGTGCAAGGTAGACATGGATATAGATATTGATCGCATAGAGTGGGAAGAATTTGCTACAACTTTCTTAAATAGGTTCTTTTCCATAGAGCTAAAAAAAGCCAAAGTTTTAGAGTTCATCAACCTCAAATAAGGTAAAATGAGCATAAAAGAATACTCTCTTAAGTTCATTCAGTTAGCTAGGTATGCTTCCCCTGTAGTAGCAGATAGTGGATCTAGAATAAGTCAGTTTGTGCGGGGTTATCAGGTAGAGTGGTTAAGGAGTGTAGGACTGTGATGTTGATTGGTGATAGGGACATATCTAGGATTATGGTCTATGCTCAATAGATTGAAGAGAAAAAGCTTAAGAAGAAAGAGTGAGAAAGCAAGAGAGCAAGAATTGGTAGTTATAGTTTTACTCTATATGGATCACAGGATGGTAACCGTTATTAGTTATGTCACAAATGTGCAGCCCCAGTTCACTCTACATCTAGTGCCTCGGTATCAAAGTTCAAAAATGACCATAGCAATGGGGCATCAGGCACTAAGGCCCAAAGTAGTGCGAGTAAGATTTTTACTCATCCACTTTATGAAAAGTGTGGTAAGCATCATAAGGGTTTGTGTAAAGCCGACAGTGGTGTGTGTTTCAGATGTGGTGAGTTAGGTCACAAGGTAAGAGATTTCCCCCAATCAGGTTATCAGATTCATCTCTGGTCCTCAGCTCAGTTCGGTCGCCCAAATCAGTTGGGTGCCAATTCTAGCACTATCAGTAGGCAATGCCCAAACAACCTCAATGCACTTCAGTCCTGACAGGATCAGGAAAGTTTTCCCGATGCAGTCACATGTAAGATACAGATCCCTTATTTACATATTCATGTTTCTTCAGATTTAAGAGTTTCAGTTTGTTTAGTATTAAGAATCATGTTCCATGAACACAAAAATTTCAGACTCAGTTCATACATCTCATGACTTAGGCACTCATTTCATGTTTTACCATATGTTCAGTCCACATGACTTATGCGCTACACCGTGATCAATCAAGTTCAGATTATGTCATGTATATCTCCAATTTAAATGTATACCTTTAGAATCTTGAACACTTAGCAACTTACCAAGACCTAACCTATAGATCCCATAATTCGGGTTAAAGGGATTTAGCCACATATAATGTAATAATCGATACAACAAGCTGAAGTCATAATTTGAAAGATGAACTTACAGTAAGATGAATAGCAATAATTGTTTCTCATATTAGGTCAAAGTAGAAATCCAAAAATACTGATGACAATCTCTTCAAAGTTAATTGATTTGTTCAATACAAGAAACTAGAGAGAAAATAACAAAATACGTGCGTTCTAAAATAGGTTCAGAATCCTGCTTATAAAACCCTAAACTATGCTTTAAATAGTTTAGCCTAATTATGGAAACAAAATCACATAGTTCAGTATTCTTCTCGAATTAGGTGATGACATGCCTTATCAGGAGGCTGACGACTTATCACGAATGTCGTTAGCTCTTCTTTAATTTTGACAATTTCTGCTTAAGGCTGCCGGTGAATCCTAACATCTTATCAAAATTGTGTTGACTTATCAGACAATGTCATCACCTCTTTACCTCAGCTCCCTTATTTTTTCTAAGACTGATGGTGACTCTGACAGCTTATCACAAGGCTAATGGCTTATCACTTTTCATTGTCACTTCTTTCGACTGAATCTCATTCTCTGTTTAAGGCTGACGATGAAGTTGATAACCTATCGGAGTGCTAGCGACTTTTCAGGAATGTCGTCAACTACACTTCTCTTCTATTTGCTTCAAATTTCAACTCATTTACTTCCATCATTGTTGGTTCTCTTGCATCTTGACTTCCACGGCAAAATCAGAGATAAAACAATCAAAAACGACAAAAGTTCCTTAAGACTTTACAATTATTCTTAGTTAAAAGCTTTAAATGTGTTAGCATCTGCTCACACATCAACACCCTCAACTTAAAAAAATTTCTTGTCCTCAAGTAACTAAAACACAACCAAGAGAATACAATCTACATTCAGTAGTCAACCATCGATACTATCTTAAAACATCTTCACCATCTCTATGGTCAATCCATTTACAAACAATTGTGTATGTTATGGAAGAGCAATAACGTGATGCATAGGAATTAAGATATGGCATCAAATTAGCAACAACAAACATGTATGTATCAAGCTTACACTATCCAAACAAGTTAGCAACTAAAAACATAACCAATGTTCCCTAACCATAAAGAAGTCCAATTTCACTAATATCAAACATCACATATGTAACCATGGGACAATCATAAGACACTCACTCTCGTAATGAAGTTCCTATCAATGTATGCCGAATAACATAGGAATTCCCTTAATTTGATTACCAAGATCTTCAGATAGGCGAGCTAGGATCACTATAGGTCTTCTCTTTGGCTTGTAATGTAGGCTAGGGCCTGGTATAACACTCGATGATATTTAAAGTGATTAAGCCTCCTTGACACTACAATATATTTTGGGGTCTCACTCATTAACATTTTTCTACTCTTCTCTTTTCTTGATCACACTTATTCAGGATGGGTGCGGTTCTTTTCTACAATCACTTCTTCTTTTTCACCACTTTTATTTTCTTGCTCATTTCCCCCACTTTTATTTTCTTGTTCTTTCTCACTTCAACCATCTTTTTATTCTTTTCTTTTACTCTACATTTATTCATGCTCATTTTACATCACGCACCGGTATGATAGCCACCCTCAACTTAGGCCATTTGCCTAAGTTAAGGTGTACAGTATCCAAGAAGGACAAGGGCTAACACAGGTTTATTATGATATAAAAAATAGAACGGTAATAGGTATCATAAAAAGAAATAGGCTATTCAGGCTCAAAATAGGGATCAAGGGATATTATGCATACAGGGAAGGTCATTTACGCTAAAGTGGGCAAATATCAAAATGGCCTATGATCCTTTACGAACTCGTATCTTTCAACCTAGGTAAGACTAACTGGACAAGTTCTGAATCCAACATACAAAGAGAACAAAGTAAAATCTTGCACACACATGGCACACAAGTATATCACAATTTACTACTTATCTGGTTTATGCAATTGTTTAGAAATGGTTATCAAGTCACTAGTACTAATACCATACAAAGATGCACAGTGGTCACAATTAGATGCAAATCAGACTACTTGAGATGTCTCCACAAAATAACAAAACTGTGTTAGATGCCTCAAGTACTTGTATTTCTCCTAGTCAACTACAAAATGTTACAACACCAACTCACCCAACACCCTCAACTTAAAATCAAAGAATAACTAAACTACGGGTTTGGGTATACCTTGAGTAGATCAAGCACAGGGATCATAGGTTACCTCTCATGTGGAACCTAATTTAACATCGTGGCACGACTCAGGTGTCTCAATTACTTCAGACTTTATTAAGAAAGATAGTAGCAATACTTTTCATTGAGTCTTTTAGACCAATATAAAGTTTTACTCGTTTCCCATTTACCTTGAAGGTGCTGCCATCTTTATTTTCAAGTTCTACTACTCCAGATGAGTAGACTTGACTAACTCTAAAAGAGCCTGACCACTTGGATTTAAGCTTACCTTGGAACAGTTTGAGTCTGGATTGAATAGAAGCACCAAGTCATCTTTTTGGAATTCACATTTCTCAATCCTACAATCAAGATACTTCTTCAGCTTTTCTTTATATAGGTCTGCTATTTTATATGCCCTGATATGGAATTCATCCATCTCATTCAGTTGTCCCAATCTTAGCTCTGTTGCCTCCTTTCAACTCAAATTTAACCTTTTGAGTGCCCATTAAGCCTTGTGCCCTAGCTCGATTGGTAAGTGGCATGCTTTGCCATAGACCAACTATAATGGTGACATGCCAATGGGTGTCTTGAAAGTAGTATGGTATGCCATAAGGCATCATCAAGATTTTGAGACCAATCTTTTCGACTAGCATTCACTGTTTTGGCTAGGATGGCTTTAATCTTTCGATTTGACACCTTCTCTTGCCCACTAGTTTGGGAGTGATATGGAGTGGCTACTCTATGCTGTTTTACCTCATATTTTGCTAAGGCAGCTCAAATCACTTTGTTGCAAAAATGAGATCCTCTATAGGTTATAATTCTAGGTGGTACTCTAAAACAAGAGAAGATGTTCTTCTTAAGAAAAGTAACAACCCTCTTTCCTTCATTATTCACCAAGGTAACAACTTCAACCTATTTTGAGACATAGTCAACTATAACTAAAGTATATTGAATACCATATGAGCTTACAAAAGGACCCATGAAATCGATGCTCCAGACGTCAAACAATTTTACTTCAAGCATCATATCAAAGACATCTCATGTTTTTTGGAGATCAACCCCTGCCTTTAACATTGGTTGCATTTCAGCTCAAACTCGAATAATATTGGCCCATAGTAGATGCTCTGCAATACTTTCCTACCTATTCGATCACCTACATGGTGACCTCTAACCGGGGAAGCTTGATATGCTTCAAATATAAGTAATACATCTATTTCTAGCTCACACCTCTTTATAATATTGTCAGTACATCTCCAAAAAAGATACGGCTCATCCCAGAAGTAATGTGTCAAATCATGAAGGAATTTCTTTCATTGATGGAAATAAAGATTTTCTGGAATGACCTCACTCACAACATAATTTGCAAAATCAGTATACCAAGGAAATTTCTCCATAACAACAACCAAGATCTCCTCATCATGAAATGCATCATTTACCTCTATTTCATCACTAATTGCCTGCTCACCTTCTATTCCAGACAGATGATCCGCAACTTGGTTTGCACAACCCTTCCTATCT
The DNA here is from genome assembly GCF_002878395.1 of Capsicum annuum. Taxonomy (NCBI): domain Eukaryota; kingdom Viridiplantae; phylum Streptophyta; class Magnoliopsida; order Solanales; family Solanaceae; genus Capsicum; species Capsicum annuum. The sequence goes on along the minus strand of NC_061122.1, from coordinate 99,122,123 downwards.
TTCACTTCAAAGTAAAATTCTACTATAAGCGATACCCATCTAATCAACCTTAGCTTTGCATCCTTCTTATCCATCAAATATGCCAAGGCTGCATGGTTAGTGTGGACCACCACCTTGGTCCCAAGCAGATAAGCCCTGAATTTAATAAAAGCATACTCTACTACCAGGAGTTCCAGCTAAATGATGATGTAGTTTTTTTGCACTCCATTCAGCGCTTTTCTAGGATAATATATTGGATGAAATAGTTTTCCTTCTTTTTTCCCAATATAACTCAAAGAGAACCACCATTTCTATCATACATGATCTCAAATTGTTTTGACTAGTCCGGTGCAACAATGATAGAGGCCTCAACCAGCTTTTTTTTTAAAGAATTCCAATGCCTTCAAGTAATCATCATTGATGGAAAACTTCACTTATTTCTCCTAAAGTTTGCAAAGTGGATTTTCAACCTTTAATAAGTTTCGTATAAACCTCCAATAAAAACCAGCATGTCCAAGAAAACTACACACTCCCTTCATTGAAATGGGAGGTGATAGTTTTTCAATAATATCAACCTTGACTCGATCAATCTGTTTCCCCTTTGCTAAAATTTTATGACCGAGAACGATGCCCTCCTTTAACATAAAGTGGAATTTCTTCCAATTAATCACCAAATTGAATTCAACACACTGTTTCAAGGCCATACTAAAGTTTAACAAACATAGCTAAAAAGAATATCCCACCACAGATAAGTCATCCATGAATACCTCTTTGGTGTCTTCCACCATATCTGAGAAGATAGACATAATGCACAATTAAAAAGTAGTGGGTGCATTGCATACCCCAAACGCCATCCTTATAAATCTAAATCTGCCATATGGGCATGTGAATGTCGTCTTCTCTTGATCTTCAAGGGTAATATAGATCTGCTTATATCAAGAATAATCATCCAAGAAGCAATACCATCTCCTTCTGGCCAATCGATCAAGCAATTATTCCATAAAGGGCATTGGGCAGTGGTCTTTCAAAGTCCATTAGTTTAGTTTGCAGTAGTCCATGAAAAATCTCCACCCAGTCATAGTCCAAAGTGGAATCAACTCATTCCTTTCATTTGCAATCATAGTCATGCCCCTTTTTTTGGAACAAATTAAATTGGGCTTACTTATTTGCTGTCAGAAATAGGGTAAACCAGTCCAGCATCCAACCACTTAATAATTTCCTTATTAACAACCTCTTGCATTAGTGGTTTAAGACTACGCTGGTGCTCGATGGTTAGAATACAATCTTCTTTCAGTTGTATTTTATGCATGCAGATGCCAGGGGGAATGCCAATAATATCTGCGATAGTCCATCCTATTGCTTTATTGTATCTCTGAAGTACTGAATAAGTGCTCCTACCCACTTTTCGCTTAAATCATCTGCAATAATCATAGGTATCATGTTTGCATTGTCTAAAAACATGTATCTTAAATGCCTAGGCAGTTCTTTTAATTCCAACACCGATGGCTCTTCAATGGATGGCTTAGCCAATAGTGTTGGTCGATTAGAAAGATCAAGGTCTAGCTTCATAGGACCATAAGAGTATGAACCCAATATTGAAAAAGAACAAAAACAGTCTATTCGTAATCCTCAATGCCTTCATTATTAAAATTCATCAGAATTATGGCTAAAGGCTCAACAACAAGTTGCTCCTCTATTGACACGTCCTATTCACCCTTATAATACATATAAAAAATTGAGAACACACTCATTCGTTCATGGGAGCCACATATTGAAAGCATATTGAATAATGTTTGTGAGCCACATACTTAGTTTCTAAAAGATTTACTTTTACTCTTTCATTTGGGAGGTTTTATAACCGACATAAACAGTGTGAGCTATCATGGTGTTCAACTTCTCATACCCACATTAGTAGAGTAGTTATAGCTTTGCCATCAAAATAGAACCTAACTAGAGTGATCACTATACTGAACCCACTATGGGAATTAAAACCTACGGTGAAACATAGCTATGTGGAATGTGAAATTTTTCTCATACCTAACGCGGTGCTAGATACTACTCCCATAATACTTATATGTTTACTTGTTAGGAAATCCACCCTAAAATAGCATAAGGGTTTATAATAAAAACATGCAAGCTTATATTTGCTTTATACGTTAATAAAAATGAATAAATGCGGATTCCATCTCTTAGGAGGATGTAAAGATAAATTCTTACTTTAAATCTTGAAATAACCTGATCAAAGAATATTTAAAAGCACAATCTTTTTGAAGTTTCCATACTAACACTTAGGGCTAAAATCCCATGCTTTAAACTTATGTCAATTCATAATAAAACTAAATGCTCAATAACAATCTTAAAATACCTCAATCAATAAGAAGTCAAGATAGTGTAATCTCATTGATAATATAAATCTTGTAATTAATAACATAAATATAAGCACTTCTTGATATACTTAATGCTTTAATTCTCATGATAATCACATGCTTCAAATTATAGAAACTTGGGTATGGACCATAATTCAAAAACAAGTAAACTAAATCTTAAAATGATGAAATTTTGGCACAAGGTTGGGCGAAAGCCCTTGTTCCTAGCTCCGCATACCTTAGTTTTCTTTAATTGGGTAGAAAGCTTGAATCTTGGAACTTGAATGATAAACTTGTGAAAGAAACTCGATTATTGATATTTCCTAAAGAATTATTGAAATTAGAATTTTGAACACTTATGTTTCTCGAAGAAATCTTGAGACCAAAGCTTGAATTCTTTGTGTTCTTGATAGAAAACCTTAAGCTTTATTCATGGGGAAAGAGAGGGTGTTTACATGAGGGATTTTAGGGGAAGATAGGCAAATTATTCCCTTTTAGATGCTATAAATCATCCCTGTGACATTTAGGGTTTAAATGAAAGGACCAAAGTGCCTCTTGACCCCTAAGGAGCTGAAAACAGTATGGGAATGGACTAGGAGGCGCCCCCTTTAGTCCATGGGAGTAAAGCCCACAGCGTCCCCTCCATCCCGGTGCAATAATCCGAGGGGCTTGGGATCATCGCGTACCCTTGCTGCCTTTTGTAAAAATGGCTAAAACTTTTTGCTCGTGTATCGAATAATGGAGAAATTTATGTCATTGGAAATCTTACTCAATTATCTAAAATTTGGTGGGTCTTGAGCTGTAAAACTCTTTGTATATCAAAATTTATTCACGTTAAAGGTAGACCCTTGTAGGATTTAATACAAAACATAGATAAATCAAAGGTCCTTAAATTTACTTCACTCTAAGTGATTCCTATGAATATTTTTCACTTCGAGAGCGCTTCCCACACTAGGATAAATACCGTGACAAGTATATTCAAATGAAATTCATTAGATTAGAGTTTAAACTCATTAGAATAATGCATCAAATTCTATCCCAAAAATATGGGGTGTTACATTATCTCCCCCTTGGGTTCATTCATTCTCGAATGGGACTGAGTTGGATGAAATACTAAGGAAATATTGAGATAAGGTTTGAAATACTTATGACCTGAGTCATAACTTGATATCTGAATCTTAAACTGTTTCATGATGTATGAACTAAGATAAATTCATAATTTGTATGAATGTGAATATTTTACCTCATGGAATGGCCTTACTCGCGAAGTTTTGGGAAGTATGACTAAATGAAAAGTTGGAAATCTATAGGAGTTTATCTGCTTGATTGCTAATCTAGATCGCAGGATCTATGAACAAGACCATACGGACTGCCCGCACTCAAATGGACTATTTAACCAACACTCTTCTATGAAATTCTAATAATATTATAGAACAAAGAATTTTGGGCATGATCAGAACAAGACATCTGAATAAGGAATCACAATATTGATACAACTCTATAGCCTGGAACACAGACATATAAATCATAAGCTAGGACAGAATACTAGACCTTAAGAAATGCAACTTCTTACTTTCAAGATTAGGAACACATCTCAAATACTCCCTCAACTATACTATTCCATTTAAATACCATACTCATTTGATTCAACTTACAATTTTCACATGGGCATTGATGAATCTATCAACTAATGTCTAAACTAAACTAAATTCTCTCACCATGATCAACCCTAAATTGAAATCATAAAATCCAACACGCTACACCATAATATTAGTCTAAACCACATGATTCAATCTTTTATGTCTATTCCAGAGAATACACCCTAAGCATAACATGCCTTACCTCTTCAATGAATAATTCTGAACTGTTACTCAAGATTCTCTAGTGCATATTGTATTCCTTCACTTATATCCTAACATGACATTTCTGCCTATCATTATAACCACATATGAACTTCAATACCAAAACCCATAAAGGAATACTTCTACCATTCTCTAAACCTCTATCAGCAACAACTTTCTTGCATTATGCTTTAAATGACATATAAGGAATTCTAAACTGAACATGACATATACCAAAGATTTACCTCAATATTCATTCATCATTTAGCCTTAGATTGAAAACCATGAATAATATTTCTTAATGAGGGTCATCGACTCCCTCTCAGCTAAACCATTTCTTATCCATTATCATCACAACTATCTTAACATAGGAATAGCTCACAAAAAGATTAACACACAAGGACCTGAAGAATGAAAGAATACTATACATAACTTTGACACTTAACTAAGGCCTAAAGAATAGAATGTCAAAGGTATTAATTCATTAAAGAGATCTGAACTGAGGAAGTACATCATATAATGTTAATTTCAGTAGTATCTTGAATTTTGACAACTGATCATACTCTAAAACATGAGGTCATACTTATCACAAGATACTCAACATAAGAGTAGAGTTTCATAGATTTATGAGGAGTGACTTAAATCATAGAGTAAATTTATTACTTACTAGGAGATGAGAATAACCATGAATATGAATGAAGTGTATTAGGATTGCCCTTTGCCATGAATCTATCACCCATGACATGAATTTGTTTCGATAATGACTGAAATCCAAGGAACACTCTAGAGTAACAAGGGATCACTACCTCATCATAACTCTTGTTGATAGGTATCATAATTTAATTCTCAAAATTTGATTTGGTTCTTTTCTTTACCATCTCTCCCAAAGATCAAAGCTAACATTCTAAGATTATGGGTCTACTCCATATCCTCGAGATAGAACAATAATTTTCTTATTCTAATGGCCTACACATGAATGTTAACTCACTTGGATAAACTATATCTAAATAATACCAACTTCATTCTTAGTCACTCTCTTAGTAAATATAACTATTAACTTCCTTTAACATCAATAGTCATCATCATTGGTTTACGCTTTATTAACTCAACAAATATACTAGCCTCACAAAATATATAATCTGTCTCACAAAATCAAATCACACCAAAATGCACACCATCCTCTATCCCTATTTCCATAACATAGCCATAAGGAATACCATATATTATAGGACTAGCCTTATTCACATTTAGAAATGCATGTGCATTATCTAAGCACACATGAAACTTAATAAGATTATAAAATAATTCAATCCCCAAATAACCTTGTGCACACCTTTATGTTATATATACAACATCATATTTAATTATGAATAAATGAAATTAAACTCTTGTATACACTGTTCAAGCCTACTATATCACTTCCGTATAACTAGCATCACTAACTAAGCGATAATTATTTAAACCTTTATGGTTATCTACTGTTCAAACTTAGTGCCTAGTGCTAGCCATGATTAACCACAACTTCACACACCATTCTTACATGTCAAAATATTAGGAAACACTAGTCCACTAGAACCATATAATAATAATATTTGATCATAATTTTACCATCAATCTAATTACAGTCTATAAGCACATCCCACTATACATATCTCTAGTACATATCCATCTATATATTTAAATTATACTCCTTGATCTACAAACCTCAGTCAGTTTCTTTTTTACAACGACGTGGGGAACCCTATATTAACAATTCTTAATAACCTAATACCTTAATTAATGATCTATACTTTTCTTCAATGCCCAGAATTTGGTACCCAAAATGCTACATGGTGCTCATGACCCCAAAGGACCACAAGCTAAACCATAACTGATATTTGTACCTGAACACTACATAATATACTATATAATGCAGAAATTTGAAAAGACATAAGGTTCAACACTGAGATGTAATATCTGATAAAAATATAATATCTGGTTGGGGTATGAAATACCCAAAACAACTAAAATAGACTGTCTGAACATACTGCAGTCTCAAAAGACTCAAAATCATGACTGAACTATATGAAAAAGGAGTTGATAGGATATATCCCATCCTAACTCCAACTAATAAATTAGTTAATGAGATAATAAGGTAATGCTTATGTCCTAGAAAGATGAGGAATCACTGCTAACTCTGATTTGCTGAGACAGGTATCTACTGATGCTCTGGAGCTCATGTTTCTGAACCTATGGTATAAGACACCATAGAATAAATGCATCAGTACTTTTAATGTACTGGTATGCATGTGAGGTAGGATAAATACATGAGGTTCATATACATGAACAATACTGACTAACTAACTAATATAAATATGATAATACATGTATGAATACATAGTAACTATAATTTAGATCATGATAAATTAAATTTATTGATAACTAACATGACTGATAACTGAGTTCTGATGAGTGATATAACTTATAACATGAGTGAATGTATTTAATAGTCCTAAACTGATGGAACTAGCTGAGTTCTGTACTATTCTGAGTTGACTGTACCTGACAGTCTTGAATTCTATAGAACTATCTGAGTTCTATTACTAAGACTGAATGACTGTATCTGATAATCTTAACTTTAATCACTGAAACTGTGGGAAGTAATTATCTAATCGAAATGCCCTAAATAACATATTATAGCTGAGTTAGGATCTAATATGTAACCCTAATTAGAAGGGTGTCATTATCGCGCCACTGGTAAGGACAAGCTATAAGTAACCTTAATCTAATAGTGACCCCAAAAGAGAATGGTGGGGCCCTTATATAACAGTGCTTATCCACCTCATCAACCCTCATCTGACAATTTTGATGTCCCAACCTATGTTGGATACATAGTTCTGGAATACACGGATGACTTCAAAGAATCACACCTTCATCTGACTGTTTGTGTTCCCATCTTTGGGTTCACTCGATGCTAATTTCTACTCCCATCTAAATTGACACTATACATGAATTACTGAACTGAACAGAACTGAGTTAGATGAATTCTGTAGACTAATGTAATATTATAGATAATTCTATATTACTCAATATTTTGAGATAACTGGGATTTTTAAGTTTTACTGAGTTTTCCTAAGACACATGACAAATAGAATTCTACTGAGCATAGGTTGACTGAGGATATCATGAAAACGTAATACTGGATCTAGGCACACAACTAAATTTTTGGGTACAAGTACCCCCAGGACTCGATGGAAAGGAACTGATAAAGCATGACTTTCTTGAATACATGACCATCATCATAATCCATAATTTATTTATTAAGGGATTTCATTAATCATGTGATATGCATAAACTTGTATATGCATTGGGATTGCATAATATCATACAAGTTGGGAACTTTTCCATCACATAGGCATTTAATCAAACACATGGTAAGCATAGTATACGTAGACAACATTATACAACAAATCAATATCATGATTCAACTATATTTCATCTTCGAAGGGTTTAATCATAGGTTTACATGGATCTACACCTATACTAATCAATTCCATATAAAATTGATCACCTTTCATGGATTAGAATTAAATTATTCATTATCAACTTGAATAAAAGCAAACCCATCATAAAATTCATAAAGAAATTCATACTCTTGAACTTTGAAAAGATATTCTTGGGCTTTATGGTCAAAAGCAGTCCATAAATGAATACTATGCATACATGGTAGTGAGTTTTCTTGAAGTTCTTCAACTTGAAGAATTTAAATCTCTTAGTTCTTGAAGAACATTTGAATTTTGTTGCTTAAGGATTGCTCTTAGGGAGAAAACCTTAATTTTTAATGTTGTGGAAGAATAATGAACTTATGAGCCTTCGTCTAATATAATTAGGGGTTTAAAATCGGTCAAAAAAGATAAAAATACCCTTTAAAAATTACTTGAAATTCTTTGAACGGGACCTGCGATGGTCCGTCACTGGTTCGACAGCCCATCGTTTTGACCGTCGTACGTGGAGCAAGAATAGGACTCACTATGTAAGTAGCAACGGCTCGGGAGATGGTCAGTCCCAAATTTAACGATCCTTCAACCGGTCCATCAAACCTTATACAGAAGGTTGCCTCACTTCCTTCACTGCGATGGTCCATTGCTAGATCGACAGTCAGTCAACCTGGCCGTCGCACCTGGGCGATTTCGAAAACTCTAGGAAAAACGTCCATAACTTGTCACTATGCTACTGGATTTTGACTAATTAGTATCATTGGAAAGCTAATTCAGTTTCCCACATGATAAAAAGGGAAAATCTTACAAAATTCCATGTGTACAAAAGTGGATTCATCTTTCAAAGAAAGATTATAACATTCTTGGGATAATTCCAAGCTAGGAAAAAGTACAAGGTATTACAATATCTCCCCCTTGAGAACATTCGTCCTTGAATGAGACTGAGAATAAGAGGCGAGGATAAATCGACGTACATACTGAACATGAATGACTAAAAAAAATGGTTTTATGGCTGACATGACTGATAACTTAATATATCAAACTAAATATGCATATATGATGCTAATGTAACTGATTAATGATTGCATGACTGGGTGTTTTGATGAACCAAGGTTCTCAAAATGACAATGTATGTCTAATGCATGATTATATAACTGAACTAATAGATGAATGCATGACTGAATATGCAATAGTATTTAATACAAAGTTTTTGATGAAATTCTAAACATAAACTGTAGACAAAGCTTGTAACTGAAGTTTGAACATGAAACTGAAAAGTTTAAGGAGAACTGTTACCTTGATCTTGATATGAGTTGACGGAGAAGAGATGAGGATACTTGGTTTGCATATCTGCTTCTGCTTCCCAAGTAGCTCCCTCAACGGACTGAATTTGCTAGAGAACTTTGACAAGAGGAACTTCTTTGTTCCTCAGTGTACAAGTCTAATAGTTTAGTATTTCGACTGGATTCTCTTTATAAGAGAGGTTGTTCTGAACATCTATGCCCTGAGTAGGGACTACAACTGCCGGATCACCTATGCACTTCTTGAGCAAAGAGACATGGAAGAGTGGATGGATTGAGGCTAGATCTGAAGGCAATTCGAGCCCATATGCTACCTTGCAAAAACAACTAAGAATTTTGAAGGGACCAATATATCAGGGACTGAGATTTCCTTTCTTGCCTTGCATGGGAAGCATGCTTTGGTTAAACAATCATCAACCAAAGGGACCAAAAACCTAAACATAAGCACTTCTTGATATATTAAATGCCTTAAATCTCATAATAATCACATGCTTCAAAATATAGAAACTTGGGTATGAACTCTAATTCAAAACAAGTAAAATAAATCTTAAAATTATGCAATTTGGGCACAAGGGTGAAAGAAAGCCCTTGTTCATAACTCCACATACCTTAGTTATCTTGAATTGAGAAGAAAGCTTGACTTTTGGAACTTGAATGATGAACTTGTCAAACAAACTCTATTATTGATATCTCTTGAAGAATTATTGAACGTAGAATTTTGAAATCTTAGATTTCATGAAGAAATCTTCAAACTGAAGCTTGAATTCTTTGTGTTTTTGATAGAAAACCTTGAGCTTTATTCGTGGGGGAAATTGGAATGTTTTTACATGAGGGTTTTTTGAGGAAGATGAGCAAATAATGCCCTTTAAGATACTGTAAATCGTCCCTTGGACGCTTGAGGTTTAGGGGAAAGGACCAAAGTTCCCCTTGACCCCTAAGGATTTGAAAACAACATTGGAATAGACCAAGAGGCTCCCCCTTTAGTTCGTGGGAGTAGAGCCTGCAACACCCCCTCCATCTCGGTACAATAACCCAAGGGACTTTGGCTTCTTGCGCACCCTCACCGTATCTCACAAAAATAACTATAACTTTTTGTTAGGGTATCGGATAATTGCGAAATTCGTATCATTGGAAATCTTACTCAATTATATACACTTTGGTGGGTCTTGAGCTGAAAAATTCTTCGTATATCAATAATTTTTCAAATTTAAAGTAGACCCTTGTATTATCAAATACCAAACTTGGACGAATCATATGCCCTTAGCTCAACTTCGCTCTAAGTTATTCCGATGAACATTTTTCACTTCGAGAGTGCTTAACACACTAGGATAAACACCATGACTCGTATATTTAAAAGACATTCATTTGATTACAGTTTATACTAATAAGAATGATGTGTCAAAGTCTAGCCCAAAAATGTAGGGTGTTACATTATCTCACCCTTGTGATCATTTGTTCTCAAATGAGATTGATTTGGATGAAAATTGATTGGGATAAAATACTAAGAAAAGATTGATATAAGGTTAAAAACACTTATAAGCTAACCTGTGACGATATCTGAACCTGAAACTGTTGTATGATATATGAGCAGAGCTTAATTCATAATTTGTATGAATGCAAATATTTTACCTCATGGTATGGCATTACTCGGGAAACTTTGGTTAGTAAGACTAAATGAAAAGTTGGAAATCTATAGGATATTATCTGCTTGATTACCAAATGGGATCGTAGGCTCTATGAACTAGACCATACGGACTGCCCATACTCAAATGGACTATTTATCCAACACTCTTCTAAGAAATTCTAATAAGACTATGGAGCAAAGAATTTTTGTCATGATCTGAACAAGACATCTGACTAAGGAATCATAAAACTGATATAACCCTATAGCATGGAACAAAGATATGTAAATCAGAAGCTAGGATAGAATTACTAGACCATAAGTAATGCAATTTCTAACTTTCAAGAATAGCAACACTTCTCAAATACTCCCCCAACTATACTATTCCCCTTCAATACTATACTCATTTGTTTAAACTTAAAATTTTCACATGGGCATTGATAAATCCATCTACTAATGTCTAAACTAAACTAAATTCTCTCATCATGATCAAGCCTAACTCAAAATTAGAAAATACAACATGCAACACAATAATACTAGTCTAAACCATATAATTCAATCTTCTATGTCTCTTACAGAGCTCTCACCCTAAGCATAACATGCCTTACCACTTCAATGAATAACTTTGAACTCTTACTCTTGATTCACTAGCACATATTGCATTCCTCCACTTAAATCCCAACATGACATTCAAGCCTATCATTATAACCACATATGAACTTCAAGGCAAACACCCATAATGGCATACTTCTCACATTCTCTAAACCTCTATCAAAAACAACTTACTTTCACTATGCTTAAGATGTCATACCTATAATTCTCAACTAAATATGACATATGCCAAAGATTTACCTCAATATTCAAGCATCATTTATCCTTAGATAGAAAAGAATGAATAATCTTTCTTAATGAGGGTTATTGACTCTCTCTTATCTAAACCATTTCTTATCCATTATCATCATCACAATCTTCACATAGGAAGAGGTCACAGAAGGGCTAACACATAAGTACCTAATGCACGAAAGAATACTATACATAACTTTGATACCTAACTAAGGCCTAAGGAATAAATATCAATGGTATTGATTCATTAAAGAGATCTAAATTGAGGACGTACATGATATAATGTTAATTCCACAAGTATAATGAGTTTGGAGAACTGATCATACTCTAAAACATAAGTTCATACTTATCATAAGATACTCAACATAAGAGTGGAGTTTCATAGATTTATAAGGGATGACTCAAATCACAGAGTAAAGTTATTACTTACTTACTAGGAGATGAGAATGACCTTGAATATGCACGAAATGTATAGGCATTGTCCTTTCGCATGGATCTATCACCCAAGAAATGATTTTGGTATGATAATGACTAAAATCCAAGAAACACTCAAGAGTAAGAAGGGATCACTACCTCATCACAACTCTTGTTGACAGGTATAACAATGTAATTCTCAAAACTTTATTTGGTTTTTCACTCTACCATCCCTCCTAAGATCAAAGCTGACATTTTAAGCTTATAGGTCCACTCCATATCCTCGAGATAAAACCATAATTTCTTTGTTCTAACAACCTATACATGAATGTTCACTCACCTAAACAAACTATATCTAAAAAATACTAACTTTATTCTTGGTCTCTCTCTTAGGGCATACCACCCTTGACTTCCTTTAGCTTTAATAGTCATCATCATAGACTTACACTGTATTAACTAAACAGACATACTTGCCTCACCAAACACATAATCTATCTCACTAACTAAAATAACACAAAAATTCTAATCATCCTCTATCACTAGCTCCGTAACATAGCCATAAAGACTACCATATATTATATGACTAGCCTTATTCACACTTAGAACCCCACAGGCATTAACTAAAGCACACATGATACTTAATAATATTAGAAAATAATTCAATCCCCTTATCACCATGGGCACATCTCAATAATATATCTACTATATCATACTTAATTACGAATACATAAACTTAAAATCTTGCACACACTGTTCAAGCCTACTAGATCATTTCCATATAACTAGCATCAATAACCAAGCAATCATTATTTCCACTTTTATGATCATCCACTGTTCAAACTTAGTGTCTAGTGCTAGCCATGATTACCTACAACTTCACACACCATTCTTTCATGTCAAAACATAAGGAAACACTAGTCCACTAGAACCATATAATAATTATATTTGATCGTAATTTTGTTGTCAATCTAATTACAGTCCATAAGCATATCTCAATTCTATACATCTCTAGTACATATCCATTAATATATTTAAATAATATCCCTAGCTCTACAAACCACATCCAATTTCTTTTTTACAACCACGTGGGGAACCTACATTAACAATCTTTAATAACCTAATACCTTAATTAAAGATCTATACTTTTTTAACACCATAACATATCATCAAGATCTCCTTTCTTACTTTAAGCAAACGACAATTAACCTTGACTAATAACTCTTTCTTTACATTCCATCAGGAAAATAGTACTATATTCAATACCCATGAGCTTACATACAAGGATATATTACTTTAAAACAAACTCGATAACATCCATAAATTTATTTATATACTTTCGATAAATCGCTATTACCTTCTTTATTGAGACTACACTTCTAAATCAACTCTTACAATAATAAAAAGGTTCCATTACTCATAAATCACAACACTCTAGGTTGTAATATCTCTCGAAAGCAAACTCTATTTAACAATCTAGAGTTACACTATCTTCTCTCATGAGCACTATATGTATTGAAGTGTTAATGAGGAATCTAATTACATATATTACTCTGTTTTAATTGAACAACTCATAAGGATAAGGAAATGATTTTCAACTAGAGGAACTTGTAACATACTAGTGCGCTACTCTCAAGCCCCTTGTGTGACTTTTGAAGTTACTAATAGTAAATTTGATAGCATCGTCTTGGGAGGAATTATAACCTTCTAATCATGTTATCTCAAGAATAAGTCATAGATGAAGTATTATTGAGTAATGCAAGAATCAACAAAAGTTTCTATGAGAACAACTTATAGCACGACTAGATCATAAAGAAGGAAAATATTTCTTAAATGCCATGTAGACTCTCGAAGAAAAGTATAGACATTCTGCACCATTTTACAAGACATTAGTAGACACGGCTTCACAGACACCCTAGGATACTTAAACTCTGTGCTCAGATAAAAAGATTGACACTCCAAGACTAACCCCTGGATGTCACACGATGCTAGGACCACAAGCGATCCTAAACTAACCTTTGTACGTGCATAACCCATGAGAACTGAATAAAATATATAAATCTTCAAGAAATGTGCCAAAGAAAATTCTTTAGTAGAACATCTTCAAAACAAAACTTAAAAATGATTACAACCCTGCCTACATAAAACAAAACTGAAATCAAATACATCAACTCTACTAATAATCTATGAAGACTCTACTAGTATTTACTATAGTTAGCTGGGAGACAAGCCCAATCTATCCTAAATTTGTATGACTGATTAAAGAAACTAAGATGTTACTCGAACTATGATTTACTCGAGCCCTCGAATCAAAAGGTATTATGGCACTATGGTGAACTAGAGTGATTACTATACTGAACCCACTATGGGCATTAAAAATTACCATGGCACATAGTACTAGGGAATGTGACCTTGCTGTCATACCCAACTCGGTGCTAAATACTACTCTCATAGTTCTTATATGCTTTCTCTTTAGGAAATCCTCCTTAAAATATCATAATGGTTTATAATGATAACCGGTCATTTAAAATTGGTCATGCTTTTCTTTGCTTTAAACTATAATCAAAATGAATAAATGTGGATTATATCTCTTAGTTGATGATCAAAAAATCATTTCTTGTTTTAAATCTTGAAATAACCTTATGAAATAATACTTAAAAAAATAATCTTCTTGAAGTCTCAATACTCAAACTTAGGGCTTAAAACACATGCTTTAAAATCATGTTAATTCATATTAAAACTACATGCTCAATAACAATCTTGAAATACTTCAATCAATTACAAATTAAGATTGTGCAATCTCATTCATAATATAAATATTGTAACTAAAAACATAAACATAAGCACTTCTTCATATACTATAAGATTTAAATCTCATGATAATCACATGCCTCAAAATGTAGAAACTTGGGTATGAAACATAATTCAAAACAAGTAAATCTTAAAATCATGCAATTTGGGAACAAGAGTGAAAAACGCCCTTGTTCATAACCCTACATGCCTTAATTTTCTTGAATAGTGAAGAAATCTTGAATCTTTGAACTTAAATTATGAACTTGTGAAAGAAACTCTATTCTTGATATATCTTGAAGAATTATTGAACTTGGAAGTTTGAACTCTTAGATTTCTTAAAGAAATCTTCCAACTAAAGTTCAAATTGTTTGTGTTCTTAAGAGAAAACCTTCAGCCTTGTTCATCAGGGGAAACAGAGGGTATTTACATGAGGGAATTTTGAGGAAGATGGGAAAATATTGCCCTTTTACATGCTATAACTCATCCCTTGGATGATAGGGAATGAGCGGAAAGGACCAAAGTTCCCCTTGACCCTTAAGGAACTGAAAACAGCGTGGGAATGGACCAGTCAGCACACTCTTTAGTCCGTGGGAGTCGAGCCCACGGCGCACCCTTTATCTTGTTACAATAACTTGAGTGGTGCAGGCTTAACGCACGCCCTCCCTGCCTCTCATGAAAATGGTTATAAGTTTTTGCTCGGATATCGGATTAAGGCAAAATTTGTATTGTTGGAAAGCTAACTCAATTATATACAATTTGATGTGTCATGATCTATAAAATGTTTTGCATATCAAAAGTTAGACATGTTCAAAGTAAACCCTTGTAGAAATGAACACCAAATTTGGATGAATTAGAGGATCTTAGCTCAACTTTTCTCCTAAGTGATTCCAATGAATATTTTACACTTTGAGAGCACTTCACACTTTAGGATAAAGATCAAGAAACATATATTCAAAAGAAATTAATTGGATTAGAGTTTACATAGGAATGAAGTATGCTTCAAAGTCTAACTCAAAAATGTAGGGTGTTAC
This sequence comes from Capsicum annuum, assembly GCF_002878395.1. Taxonomy (NCBI): domain Eukaryota; kingdom Viridiplantae; phylum Streptophyta; class Magnoliopsida; order Solanales; family Solanaceae; genus Capsicum; species Capsicum annuum. The sequence goes on along the minus strand of NC_061122.1, from coordinate 99,106,461 downwards.
ATTCTCTCCCCTTTGGGATCATTAATCCTTAAATGAGACTGACTTGGCTGAAAGACTAAGCAAAGACTTCGATGAGGTTCAGAACACTTATGATTTGAATCATGACTTAATATTTATATCTAAAACTGATGCATGATGTAGGAACTAAGTTGAATTTGCATTTTATATGGATGCAAACATTTTAACTCCTGAAATGGCCTTTCTCGCGAAACTTTGGGTAGTAAGACTAAATGGAAAGTTTGAAATCTAAAGGAGCTTATCTGCTTGATTGCTAGACGAAATCACAGGCTCTATGAACTGGACCATATGGACTACCCATACTAAAAAGGACTATTTATCCAACACTCTTCTAAGAAATTCTAATAACATTATGGGAAAAAAAATTTGGGCATGATCTGAATAAGATAATTGACTAAGGAATCATAACATTGATACAACTCTATAGCATAGAACACAAAAATATAAATAATAAGATCGGATAATTACTAGGCATTAGAAAATGCAACTTCTTACTTTCAAGCTTAGCAACACTTATGAAATACTCCCTCAACTATACTATTCTACTTAAATACCATAATCATTTGATTAAACTTAAAATTTTCACATAGGCATTGATAAATACATCTACTAAAGTCTACACTGGACTAAATTCTCTCATTATGATTAAGACTAACTCGACATCACAAAATACAACACGCTACACCATAATACTAGTCTAAACCATATGATTCAATCTTCTATATCTTTTCTATAGCTCATACCCTAAGCATAACATGCCGTACTACTTCAATGACTAACTCTAAAGTCTTAATATGGATTTAGTAGCACATATTCCATTCCTCCACTTACTTACCAACATGACTTTCAAACGTATCATTATAACCATTTATGAAATGCAAAAGAAAAACCCATAAAGGCATATTTCTCACATTCTCTAAACCTCTATCTACCCGAAATTCTCAACAAACTATGACATATACGAAAGATTTACCTCAATATTCCTTAATCCTTTAGTTATAGATAAAAAAGTATAAATAATCTTTCTTAATGAGGGTCATCGACTCTCGCTCATCTAAAGAATTGCTTTTCCATTATCATCACCACTATCTTAACATAGTAAGAGGTCACCAAAGGGCTAACACACAAGGACCTGAAGCATAAAAGAATACTATACATTACTTTGACACTTCATTGAGGCTTGAGGAATAGAATATTAAATATATGGATTCATTAAAAGGATTTAAACTAAGTACGTATATGATATAATCCGAATTTGACTAGTATCAAGAGTTCTGAGAAATAATCATACTCTGAAACATGAGTTCATACATATCATAAGCTATTCAACATAAGACTAGAGTTTCAATGATTTATGAGGGATGACATGAATGATAAGTAAGGCTTTTACTTACTTACTAGAAGCTGAGAATTGACTTGAATATGCATGAAGTGTATAAGTATTGGCCTTTGGGATGTATCTATCATACAAGACATGAATTTGGTCTTATAATGACAGAAATTAAAGCGACACTATAGAGTAAGAAGGGATCACTATCTCATCACAACTCTTATTGACATATAGCACAAACTAAGCTTATGGGTCTACTCTATATCCTCGAGACTAAACCATAATTTTTTTCTCTAACGGCCTATAAATTAATATTCGTCCACCTAAAAAAACTATATCTAAACAATACTAACTTTATTATTGGTCACTCTCTTAGTACATACAATCTTTAACTTCCTTTAGTTTCAATAGTCAGCATTATAGTCCATAAGAACCTTATAAGAATGCTACGTGATCATAATCTTACAGTCTATCTAATTACATTTCATAAGCACATCTCTCTTCTATACATCTCTAGTACTTATCCATCCATATATTTAAATTATACCCATAGATTTACAAACCTCAACTAACTCTTTTTTCACAACCACACGGGTAACCCTATATTAACAATCATTAATAACCTAATTCCTTAATCAATGACCTATACTTTTCTAACACCATATCATCCCATAAAAATATATTTTGCTACTTTAAGCAAACCATGATTCACCTTAACTAATAACTTTTTCTCTACCTTTCACCATGAAAATAGTACAATATTTAATATCCCTAAGCTGACATACAAGGATGTATTACCTTAAGTCAAACTCGATAGCATGTATAAATTCATTTATATACTTTTGACCAATCGCCATTCCCACCTTTCTTGACACTACACTTCTAAACTAATACTCCCAACTATAACAAGGTTCTAGTACTTATAAATTGTAAAAGTCTATGTTACAATATCCCTTGAATGCAAACTCTATTTAATAATATAGGTTCCCACTATCTCCTCTCATGAGAACTATCTATATTTAAGGGTTAACGAGGAATCTAATTACATATCTTTCTTAGAAATAACAGAAAAACTCATAAGGATGAGGAAATAACTTTTTACTTGAAAAAATTATAACACACAAGAAAGCTCCTGTCAAGCCTGTTATGTTACTTTTGAAGTTACTGATAGTAAACCTGAAAGAATCTTCTTGGGAGGAATAAGAACTTTCTAATCAAATTATCTCAACAATAAGTTAGACTAAAGATTATGGAGTAACACATGAATCGATAGATGTTTGTGAGAGAACAACTTTACAGCACGACCTAGAGCATGAAGAATGGAATAATTTCTTAAATATCCTATAGTCTCTCGAATAAATGTTCAAACATCTTTGTAATATTCCACAAGACTATACTAGACAAGACTTCACAAGCACCCTAGGACACTTGAACTCTATGCTCTAATATGATGTTTTTAATGCCCTGAGACTATCCCCTGGACATCATATGGTGCTTCCGACCATAAGTGATCCCAAGCTAACCCTTATACTGGCATAACTCATGAGGAATAGAATAAAATACAAAGAACCTTAAAGAAATAGCCGGAAAAAAAGTCTTTATCTCAACATCTTTCAAGGAAAACTATTAAAATGATTACATCCATGGTTATACAAAACGAAATGAAAATCAAATACATTAACTTTACTAACTGTCTATGAAACCTTTACTAATATTAACAATAGGTAGCTGGGACATAACCCTCAACTATCCAAAATCAATACAACTAAATAAAGAAAATAAGATGTTACTCGAAATGTTATTGACTTGAGTCCTCGATCAAAAGAACTTATCACCTGCTGATTGAAATCTACAAACTATCTGATTATAATGTGCACGCTAAAACTTGTACCTATAAAATGAGACAACGTAGTACATAGACATATATGTGGTTCAATACTTCTGTAATGTACTGAGTATACAAGGGTGAATGAATATGTAAAATGATATCTTAATATATTGATAAACTTTCAAAGAAATTGTAAGCTAAAAATCATAGAAACATGAATAATAAAGCATACTGAATAAATATTGTGAGCCACACACTTAGTTTCTAAAAGATTTACTTTTACTTTTTGTTTTGGGAGGTTCTTTTAACTGATATAAACCATGTGATCTATAATAGAGTCCAACGTTTCCTACCCACGTTGGGAGAGTTATTCTATCCTTGACATCAAAATAGAACCTAACTAGAGTGATCACTATACTGAACCCACTATACGCATTAAAACCTATGGCGGAACATAGTTTTTGGGCATGTGACTTTGGCCTCAGACCCAACTCAGTGCTAAATGCTACTTCCATATTACTTATATACTCGCTCTTTAGGAAATCCACCTTAAAAAAGTATAAGGGTTTATAATGAAAATAGGTCATCCTTCTTTTTTCTTCAAAATATAATCAAAATGTATAAATATGGATTCCACCTGTTACCGGAGGATCAAATGATCAATTCTTGATTTAAATGTTTAAAAAGGCTAATCAACAAATACTTAAAATCATAATCTACTTAAAGTCCTAATAATCAAATATAGGGATTAAAATCCATGATTTAAACTCATGTCAATTGATAAAAAACTACATGCTCAATAACAATCTTGAAATACTTCAATCAATAACAAGTCAAGATAGTTCAATCTCATTCATAGTCTAAATCTTAGAATTCAAAAACATAAACATAAGCACTTCTTGATATACTTAAATGTTTAAATCTTATTATAATCTCATGCTACAAAACATAGAAAGTTGGGTATAAACCCAAATTCAAAATAAGTAAATTAAATCTTAAAATCATGCAATTTTGGCATAAGGGTGAAAGAAAGCCCTAGATCATTACCCCATATAGCATAATTTTCATGAATTATGAAGAAGGAATAAATATTGGAACATGATGATTAACTAGTGAAAGAAACACTATTCATGATATTTCGTGAAGAATTATTGAACTTGGAAGTTTGAACTTTTAGGTTTATCGAAGAAATCTTGAAACAGAAGCTTGAATTCTTTGTGTTCTTAAGAGAAAAACTTGAGCTTTGTTCATAGGGTAAAGGGACGGTCTTTATGTGAGATTTTTGAGGAAGTTGGTCAAATAATACCCTTTTAGTTGCTATAAATCATACCTTGGACTTTTGGGGATGATGGGAAAGGACCAAAGTGCCCCTTGAACCTTAAGGAGTCTAAAACAGCGTAGAAATGGACAATGCAGTACCCCCTTTCCTCTGTTGGAGTACAGCCTGCGGTGCCTCCTCTAAACTAGTGCAATAACTCAAGCGGCGCGGGCTTATTTCACGCCTTTACTTTCTCTCACGAAAATCACTATAACTTTTTCATCGGGTATCAGATTAAGGCGAAATTGGTATCATTGGAAATTTTCAACAATTATCTATGATTTTGTGGGTCTTGAGCTTAAAAGTTCTTCTTATATAAAAAGTTATGCACATTCAGAGTAGACCCTTGTAGAATTGAATACCAAACTTGCACAAATCAAAGGCACTTAGCTCAACTTGATCCTAAGTGATTCCAATGAATATTTTTCACTTCAAGAGCACTTCACACTCTAAGATAAAGGTCATGAAAAGTACATTTAAAATAAATCCATTGTATTAGAGTTTACACTCGTAAGAACATTAAATACCCCATATATTTCTAAGATAGAAAATGAACCATTATTTCTACATATGAAACTTCCTATCCTGTGATTTATATTTAAGTACATGACTCACAATAAGCATCCTAGTGAGAAGAGAGCTTATGATGTGTTAAGAATGTTCATACGAGTCACTTAGAGTAAGGCAAGCTAAGATCTTTTAAATTAATTAAGTTTTAGTATTTGATTTTTCAAGAGTCATCTTTGAACAAGGATAACTTGATGTATATCTGGTATCTTGGATGATTTATACCCACCAAATTGTAGAGGATTGAATGAGATTTCCAACGATTCAAATTTAATCAAAATTAAACACCCGAGCAAGAAGTTATGGCTTGGCAAAGTGGAGTACGTCGCCTAAAAAATTGCCTAAGGCCACTGGAATGGTTAAGCCATAAGTTGTGTGACACAACACCTAACTTATGCCATAATTTGTGCGATTCAAAACCTAACTTAGGAACTAAATTGTACGCCGCACAACCTTGCTTACGCGATAAGTTACGCCCCATATATATTATTGCCCAAGTGATATAAACACCCCGCTTTTGAGTTATTTTAAGGGCAGAATGGGTATTTTCCACCCCTATATAAGCCTATAACATGGGATTTATCCCCAATTCAACTAAAATATAGTCACTTCTCTTAAAATTCTCTCAAGAATAAGTTAGGGTTCTCAATTGGGGATTCAAATTCAAGAAAATTCTACAGTAAATCATTGTAGAATCACGTACTAAGATATGAATAGTGTTTATTCATGGATTCCGTTCATCCATGAAGCTCAATAATCAAGTTATAAATAATAGATTATGATATTTATGTTATTTGTTGATTATGTTCATGTGGTTTTTGTTGTACGATTCCTAAGTTGGAATCTTTATGTGTTTTACGAAAATATGTTAGCATATGAGTTAAAAACCATGAATTTTAGTTGGGTATTATATGTTAATTTGATGATTATGTCATACCTTAAGTCATGTAAACTATGTTTTTGATAAAATGCATAAGAGACTAGAATTTATATAATATAGCTCAATTGTGATGTATTCAATGGATTCATATTTTACCTTTATATTCAAATAACTCATATTCTATTGATGTGCAATATAGATGTTTGTTGGAATGCTCATAATGTTAGAGTATGAAATTTTGACATTGAGTATATGCATTTCAACCATGTACAAGATTATGATAACCATGTACTTCATGAAATCCCTAACTTATTGTATTATATATTGTTGATATTGGTCATGTATTCAAGAATGTCATGCCTTGTCAGTTTTCTTCTATTGAGTCCTAGGGGTACTTATACCCAACAATTTAGCTATATGACTTGAGCCAATCTTATATTTTCATGATATCCTCAACCAAGCCATGTTCAGTAGAATTCAATCAGTCATGTTCTTAGGAAAACTCAGTAAACTCAATAATCCTAGTAATCTCAGAAAGCTCAGTAATTCAGTACACTTTGTAGTACTTTTTTAGTCAACTAAACTCAATGAACTTAGTCCAGTTTAGTTTAGTTAATCACGTTTAGTGTCTATTCAGATGGGAGTAGGATTTAGCATCAGTGAACCCAAGGATGAGGAAATACACTAACAGTTGATGATGTGATCTTTAAAAGCAATCCTTGCTTTCTAGAACTATGCAGTCAACACAGGTTAAGATATCAACACTAACAGATAATGGTTGATAATTTGGATAAATACTATCAGATGAGTGTCCCACCATTCTCTTTTAGGGACACTGCCAAATGAGGGTCACCTATGTTTTTTTTTACTAGTGGTGCGATACTGACAATCTTTAAATTTGGGATACATATTGGACCCCCACTCAGCTATAATGTGCTATATGGGGCATGTCAGTTAGATGGCTACTTCACTCAGTCTCAATCTCAATAAAATAACTCAGATAGTTTTTCAAATTTTAGGACTGTCAGATATTGTCAACCAAGCATAGTATGAAACTTAGCTAGTTTTATAAGAACCTAGAAGGTCAGATACTGTCCCTCAGTATCAGTTATATCAGTTATTAGTAACTCATGTTATCAATAATCAGAAATAGTAGTTAGTACCATCACGAATTCAATTACAAGTACTTAATTAAGCATTTATTCGCACGTTCATGTTATACAGTTAGTTTGCATTTTTTATGCATTTGGACCCTTTGCATTCAGCCTACCTCATATACTTACTAGCACATTCAACCGTACTAATGCATTTGCTCTATGGTATTTTATTATATACCATAGATTCAGAAGCATGAATTCCAAAGCATCAGTAGCATTCAAATTTAGCAGTCAGAGTTAGCAGTGAGTCCTCATCTTTCGAGGACATGATCATTACTTAATTTCTTAATCACATAGTTTATTTCAATAGTTGGAGTTAGTTGGGGACATATCCCATCAACTCATTATTCAGACAATTCGGATTTATAGGCTTTTTAGACTACTGTATGTTCAGATAGTTTTGTTTCAGTTTGTTTTGGTATTGATATATTGTACTTTTAGATGTTATGTTTTATTAGTTTTGAACCTTGTGGCCTTTTAGCCTTTATTTCCATATTTATACAATATATTATGTAGTGTTTAGGTATAGATATCTGTCATGGGTTAGCTTATGGTCCTTTGGGTTCATGAGCATCGTGTAGCATTTTGAGTACCATATTTCAGGTGTTACAAACTTGGTATTAGAGCCTAAGTTTCAAAAGTATCCTACAAAGTCTGAAAGCTGCATCTAGTAGAGTCTTGTACATGGGTATGTTGAACGCCACATTTATATGCAGGTGGATTAAAGATATTTTTGGAATATTTTCCCTTTTTTCAGTATTTATGTCATGTTAGTGAGCATAATCTCAAGTTAATTTCTCAGTCTAATCTTTTTTCTTTCATTTACAGAACATGTCCTCCCAAGAAAAGAACTAAAAATAAGTCAGCCCCTCAGCCCGAAGATCCTTTTGGTTAACATACCTCTCGTGCACAGTTTAGAGCTGCCTTCACTTCTCTTGCCCAGTCAGTTACTTCTCAGAATGTATGACCAGCTATCATTTCAACCAACCTAGTGGCTAATTTAGCTACAGCTAAGATTCGGGACTTCAACCAAATGAATCTTTCATCCTTTTTTGGGTCTAAGGCAGATGAGGACCCTCACGAATTTCTTGATCAAGTAAAAAAGGTTATGGGCATCATGGTAGTTACTTTTAGTAAGATTGAAGAGCTAGATGCATACCAGTTGCCGGATGTTGCTCACACTTGGTTCAAGTAGTGAAAGGCAGAGAGGCCAATTGATGCAGGATACCTAAAGTAAAAGGAGTTTGTAACCGCATTCTTAGATAAATTCTTTCCCCAAGAGCTGACAGAAGCTAAGGTATCAGAATTTATCAACCTCAGGCACCAAAAAATGAATGTGAAAGAGTATTCACTTAAGTTTACTCAATTAGCTAGATATGTTCCCCCTATAGTGATAGACATCAGGGCTAAGATGAGTAAGTTTGTTTTTGGGATGAATGATTGTGTGGTCAATGTGTGTAGGTCTGAAATGTTAAAGAGTAACATGAAAAAATCTAGGCTTATGACCCATGCTTAGTAGATAGAAGAGCAAAAGATTAAGATAAGGGTAAAGCAGGATAAAAGAACAAGGACAGGTAGTTTGAACTTGGCTCAGCCTAAATCAGAATGATGGAATTGTTCTTAATCCATCCTAAGTCATCCGTTCTAGCTCCTTCTTCAGCTAGTGCTCCTGTGCTGAAATTCAAAGACGATAATAGAGATAGGGCACCAGGCTTTAAGTCTCAGGACAATGTTAGCAATGCCTGAACTAATCCCTTTTGTCAGACGTGTGGTAAGAACCACAAGGGTGTTTGTAGATCTGGTAGCGATGTTTGTTTCGGATGTGGCAAGGCAGGCCATAGAGTCTGGGATTGTCTCCAGTCAGATTATCAGGGCCAGAAGAACTATTCCTCAGCTCATTTCGGTCACCCAAATTAGTAGGGTACTACTTCCAATGCTACTAGTAGGCAACGCCCAAATAGACTTCATGTTCTCTAGTCTCGGCAAGATCAAGAAAATTATCTTGATGTGGTTACTGGTATATTACAGATCTTTCACTTGCATTCTTATGCTTTGATAGATCCAGGAGCTTCCTTGTCTTTTGTTACTCCTTACATAGCAGCTGATTTCGGAGTCCGTCCCAAAATTCTAGTAGAGACCTTTTCAATCTCTATCTAAGTGGGAAAAATATCATAGCCCGATGGGAATACATGAACTGTCCGGTTATGATATTTCATAAAGTCACCTCAGTAGACTTAGTATAATTAGAGATATCTGATTTTGATGTCATTCTCAGCATATATTGGCTTAATTCCTTCTATGCCACAGTCGACTGTAGAAACATAGTTGTCCAGTTCCAGTTTTCAAATAAACCTGTCCTAGAATGGAGGGGTAGTACTTCAGCTTTTAGAGGTCAGCTTCTTTTCTACCTTTGGACTAGGAAAATAATATCTAAAAGGATGTGTCTATCATCTTGTTAATGTTAAGGACTCTAGCTTTGAGACTCCTAGTCTTGAATCAATCCCAGTTATGAATGAATATTCAGATGTCTTTCCCGAATATCTTTTAGGAAATCCTCCTGAAAGGGAAATAGACTTCGGCATTAATCTTCTTCCAGACACTCAACCTATATCTATTCTGCCATACAGAATGGCACCAGCAAACCTTAGAAAATTTAAAGAACACTTGAAGGATCTCTTAGATAAGGGATTCACCAGACCCAGCCTATCCCAATGGGTTGCACCAGTCTTATTCGTGCGCAAGAAAGACGATTCTCTCAGAATGTACATTGATTATCGTCAACTCAACAAAGTCACAGTAAAGAACAAGTATCCACTTCCCTAAATTGACGACTTGATTGACCAACTTCAGGGTGCCAGTTATTTCTCAAAAATGGACCTCAAATCAGCTATCATCAGCTCAGAGTCAAATAATGTGATATTCTAAAACTAGCCTTCCATACTCGTTCTGCTCACTTTGAATTCCTAATCATGTCCTTTGGTCTTCCCAATGCCCCAGCGGGTTTCATGAAATTGATGAACCATGTGTTCAAATAGTACTTAGACATGTTCTTTATAGTCTTCATAGATAATATTATGGTTTATTCCCACAGTGAGCGTGATCACGTAGACCATCTCAGAATTGTTCTTCATAGATGCATTATTTGGGGCATGTCGGTTGGACTACTACTTTCCAAAGTCTTAGTCTTAGTAAAAGAAAGCTGATAGTTCTTCAGATTTAAGGATTGTCATATATATTTAACTCAGCACAGTACGAAATTCAGCTAGTTCAATTATAAACTAGACTATTAGTTACAGTTGCTCAGTATCAGTTATCAGTAACTCATGTTATCAATAATCAGACTCAGTAGTCAGTACTGTCTTGAATTCAGTTACAGGCAGTTATTCATGCATATATTCTCACGTTCATGTTATATAGTCAATTAGCATTGTTCATGCATTTGAACCCTTTGCAGTTAGCCTACCTCATATACATACCAGTACATTTAATCGTACTGATGCATTTGTGCTATGGTGTTTTATTCTATACCGTAGGTTCAGAAGCACGAGCTTTAGACCATCACTAGCATTCTAGTTTCAGCAGTCAGAGTTAGTAGTGAGTCCTCATCTTTCAAGGACTTGATCATTAATTTATTTCGTCATTACATAGTTTATTTCAGTGGTTGGAGTTAGATGGGGACATGTCCCATCAACTCCTTATTTAGACAGTTAAGTTTGAGAGGCTTTTAAGATTACAGTATATTTAGATAGTTTTGTTTCAATTTGTTTTGGTATTGATATACCATACTTTCAGATGTTATATTTTATCAGCTTTGAACCTTATGGCCTTTCATTCTTTATTTCTGTATTTATACAATATATTATGCTATGTTCAGGTACAAATATCAGTGATGGGTTATCTTATGGTCCTTCGAGGTCATGAGCACCGTGTAGCATTTCGGGTACCAGATTTAGGGAGTTATAGAATATTACTTCAAAATCTTACCCAAATATGTAGGGTGTTACACTATACTGAGTCTTGAAAGTTGTCTTTGGAATGTCATATTATCTAACTTTAAGTTGATGATAGCTGAATCTGAGGTCTATGTTAGAGAAGTAACTTGTACCCTAAAGTTGGTTGAATAAGTCATGAAATCCTAGGTAGAGGATACTTATTCTTGATTGTGAGTTTGTTCAATTGATGGTAGTCGATGCATATTCCAAGAGAACTATATTTCTTGCACACAAAGAGGGCTGGAGCACCTCATGGAGAAACACTAGGCATAATGAACCATTATCTTCGAGAATTTTGAATTATTCCATCAATTCCTTAAACTTAACTAGATCTATCTTGTAAGGTGAAATTGAGATAGGGTAGGTATCTGGAATGAAATCTATTTCAAAGTCAATTTCCTTTTTGGAAGGAACTCTAGGAAGATCTTCAAGGAATACTTTTGAAAACTCATTCATTACTTGAACTGACTCAAGAATTCGAGTTTCAAAAATTTGTCCTTTACTTAGATCAGGTGGTATATACATCACTTTTATATCATCTTTCTTTCTTTAAGATGGAGACAAACTAACTCTATGATAGTGAATACTACCACTCCATTCAATAATGGGCTCATTAGGAAACTAGAACTAGACAATTCTATTTCAACTATAAACTAAGGCATACTATGAGTGGAGATAATCTATGCTATGAATGAAGTCAAAATTAGTCATCTCTAAATCCTAAGGATCAACTAAAGTAACTCTCTGAAACATAGTGACCAGATAATTTCTGTATACCCATCTGGCAGTCATAGAATTACCGAGTAGGGTAGAGACTGAAAAAGGTTCTATTAACATTTAGGGACAAACGCTAAAGTCAATAATACCCTATAAATTATAATATAACTTCAAATCTTAATTCTATGTTTAAGGGGTCTGAGACATGAATTTTATAGTATGTGCATGCGACTAAGTCATTTTCAAGACCCTGAGATTTCAAGGAATTTATTGTTGTCTATCCTAAATCCAAAATGTTGATTTTTGAAATAAAGCATGTTTAGGGATGGTAAAGGGTGTCTCGTAAGTGTTTCGAAATTTTAAAAAATAGTTTGGGCTGATTTTGAACTTTTGAGGTAGTATGCCTCTGCGATATTGGTGTGTCATAAAGGTTAGTCTTCGCGATAACCTCCATGACTCAGAGGTAGGACCTCCGTGATAATGTTCGTGACACGGTGGTTAATATCCATGTTAACCTCTATGCCAGGAAGGCAACATTTTCCTATGTTTTTTAATTAAATGCTCAAGGGATACTTTAGTCATTCCCCTAACCCCTACACGTCCAAAACTCAAGTTAAAGCCCCAAGAGCTGGATTATTTGACCATTCTACACCAGATAGCATACGCAAACCCTTCCTCTTTCCCAAGAACAAAATTCAAGCTTCCTTTCCAGGAATTCAAGAATTCAAGTTCCAATTTCAATATTTCTTCAAGTATTCATCCAATTGAGGTATGCGGGGTATTCATCACTGGGTTTCTTAAACCCATTAAGTCCCAAAATCTCCTTTATGTTAAAGTATGAATTTTTAATCTTTTTTTAAATTATCTATGTAAATCTTGAAATTAATCTATGTTTTGTAGTAATTTTAACTCAGGCCATTTAACTATGTTTTCCCCATGTGAATTAGGTTACTTAATGCTTTGAATTTGAATGACTCATGTTATATTCCATTTAAATTATGAACTAAATCATGTGAATATGTTATACTCCCAAGTTTAATTCAGTCTCATGTTCAAATTGATGTAATTTATAAATTTAGTCAAATGTATTATGTTTTGGGTCCCCAAATTATGATTTCCTACCAGTGTTTTAAATTATGTTATTAAATTTAATGCCTCACTACTGGGGGTTATGAACACCTGATACCTATAAATAAATACATGTCTTTATTTTGAAGTTACAAGCCAGTCAGGTGATGATTTTCATTAGCATACTCATATTGAGAAAATATCAGTTATGATTTCAGTTAACAGTAATCAGTACTAGTATCAGTTCATTTGGGAGTATAGTTTAGCACAAAGTGAACCAAGGGATAAAGTCTCACCCTCCAGAATAGGAATAAGAACTTTAGCAGAAATCCCAAAGTTTCAGAACTACGTAGCTAATGTAGGTTATGAGAGGTGACCCGCCAGTTTTGGACTGACACTTTCTCAAGCGTCACCCTCTAGTTTAGGACTGAATCCCTAGTCCTGTAGGACACTTATTTAGTAGATCCACATACCCACTATAAGTACCCTTGGAAAGGTACTGATACCCTTCCAATTGGAGGATAGGTTGAACCTCGATTAGCATATATCAGGGCATGTCCGTTACAAGAAAGATCCCAAAGTTTCAGTCAGTACTTGGTCTATACAAGTTCAGGTTGCTTAACCAAGTATTCATATTTCCAACCAGTTAGTTTTATAGATTATTACACTACATGCTTTACTTGGTCTTGCATTCTCAGTTTTACATGTGCATACATCCATGTTCAGTTTCTAAATGTATTTTAGTTAGTCCTTACATCACTTACCTGTAAATTAAAAGTACGGATGACATACCTTTTTTTATGATATATTGATTTCAATACAGGTTCAAACACTCAAATCTCTATTCACCCTTAGATAGATCAGTACCCTTTAGCAGTAGTTGTGGTGAGTCCTCATTTGGGTGAGTACAAGTATATATAGTTATTTTTTTTATTTCTTTATTTCAATGAATTAGAGTTAATTGGGTGCTTGTCCCATCGACTCCTCAGGTCTTAGAGGCTTTTAGACAAGATGTTTAGTTATTAAGATGATCGAACATATTTTATGTTTTCCTTTTTATCAATTTTTTAGGCATAGTTTTATGTCTACTTGTCAAGGATTTTGATTGGAATCTCTTTATAAGAGAGGTTGTTCTGAATGTCTACGGCCTCTATAGGCATTATAACTTCTTGGTCACCTATGCATTTCTTAAGTAAGGAAACATGAAAAATCGGATGCACTATATCTTGACCGCGTGCTACTCGAGATCATAAGCTACTTTGCCAAAGTGACTGAGTATTTTGAAGGGACCAACATATTGGGGACTGAGCTTTACCTTTATTCTGAACCTATTCACTCTCATTATTCAAGAGATTTTCAAACCCACCAAATTTTCTGACCTTATCTCAAGATCCTTTCTAAACACGCATGAACGGGAACATGAGAACATGGCTGATTCTGTAAAATGTGATGTGAATTAGGTATCATGAATTGAACTGAGCCATTAAGTGCATGGCTTATGGATAATATTGGAGCCATAGGTTCAACCTATGGGTATCCAAAACTCCCAATTGGATTCATTATCCAAAGATAAATTGGAGGGTTTAGGGCATGATAGCTCAGGGATTAAAGAGCATCTCCCTCTTGGTACATTATGACAGTAGAAGAATACTGACTTGACTAAGATATTGAGGAAAACTGGGATGATGCACAGGGCACCTATGAACTGAATTATGATTAAAAATCTAGGATATAAAATTGAGACATAATACATGAACTGAGCTGATCTTTCAACTTCTGGGACTTTCTATTGTGGAATAGTTATATTCTTGAGATTTTTGGTAGTAGGACTAGGTGAAAAGATGGGAAACCACACTATACAAACTTGTTGCCTGATTGCTAAACTGAATTACTAGATGATCAATCTAACTCATACTCGAAACTTATGCTTAACTGAAGTACTTCATCTTCACCTAAGACTGCTGAAAATATTTGCATGAGCACTAAGCATGAATGCCTAAACATGCTAACGTATCTTATTAATTGAATGAGTGATAGCTGAATACTGGGTTTGCAAGATGGAACTGTACTTATTCTTGATTAACTGGACTATAACTGTAGAGACTTATTCATAGGAGATAAGAACTGACTGAGTGACATAAGATAACTAAGAATGAATTAAGAGTAACTGTATTATTTGAGAATGCAAAACTAGGAGTAAAACACCATTCTGGAATAGTCTTGAAAACAGAGGTACTGGAAGGCTGACAACTGAGTAACTGGTAATAGTACGCTATGGTCGAGTAAACTCAACACTTAATTGAGTTGCCGACCCGATTATAGGTCTAGGACTGAGATTGTAGCTAAGAAGATAATTGAGATTATAATTGTAACTAATACTGTAGCTGGGAATGAATATTGGTTTCTAAGGACAAGGTATTAGACTGGTACTGATGTACTAAATTCTGATGGATAAGTAACTGATACCTGAAAGCCATTGTTTTGTAGCACTATCTGAGTCCTTTACTGAACATTGATTACTGAACTAACTCTATCACTGAGACTCGAGTGATAGAACATCATCCCAACAGATTCACCAAGGGATCTAAACTGAGGGTATATGTGACATAGTCTGAGTTTGGGTGATCATTAGGAGTGGAGCATGAATCATGTGGGCTGAACATACTGTAAGATAGGATATGAGTGCATAAGTCATGAGCTACATGACCTGAGTTTGATGTTTCTGTACTCATGGAACATGATTCATAACACTAAGTAGAAACTCCTCATACTATGAACTTAAAACACATGCTATTTAATGGAAAGCATGAGAGTATAAGCTGGGTATATGGAATCATTATGTAAAGCATGTGTAAGTATCATGATATTTAAAGTACAAAACTACACATTGATATAGGAATGGGATAGGAATCATTTTCCCATACTAATTTCCTACACGTAATAGTATTACTACTAGAATCCTAAAGGCTTGACTTTCTAAAATATCATAATCGGACAGTTCCTGTATACATGTTAGGCTATGTTAGATGACTCACTGGGGTGGAGACTGGAAAAAGTCACATTAATATTTGGTCTGACCTTAAATTTACAAAAGAAAAAGAAGTTCCTGAATCTGAAGAAGCATAAATATGCAAGTGAAAGAACTCTAACATACCAGTGACAACATCAGGAGAACTTTCCAGATCTTTTTAGGGATGAAATGCATAAATTTTGTTTGGGCGTTGCCCACTGATAGCGTTAGGATTCGCACCCTATTTATTTGAGGGACAAAAATAAGTTGAACAAAGACCATACTGACTTCGCGGACTGGGCTTAGGACAGTCTTGGACCTTGTGACCTGACTTGCCACATCCAAAACACATGTTACTGCTGACTCTACATATACCCTTATGATGCTTACTATACTCTTCGCAAAGCGGATGAGTAAAAACCCTGCTCTCAATACCCTTGATGTTGGATCCTAGTGCCCCATCTCTATGATTATTTCTGAACTTTGGTACTGGTGCACTAGCTGAATATAGAACTGGTGTTGGAAACTTTTGTCTGCGCTGAGAACGATTACCGCCCTACAACCCTGGCTAGGAAAAACTATAACTACCAGTTCTACCCTTTTATTTTCCCTCACCTTCTTCTTAAGTTTTTGCTCCTCAGTCTATTGAGCATGGACTGTAAGCCTAGATATGCCCATCTCTTTTATCAATAGAACTATCCTACATTCCTTAACCACTCTACTAAAACCCCAAACACAAACTTACTCATTATAGATCTACTATCTGCTACTACATGGGGAAAATACCTGGCTAACTAGGTGAACTTGAGGGAGTATTCTTTTACACTCATGCTACCTTATCTAAGATTGATGAACTCTAGCACTTTGGTTTCTTTCTGCTCTAGGGGAAAGAATCTATCAAAGAAGGTTGTAGAAAACTCTTCCCATTCTATGGGCTGTGCATCTGTACCCCTATCTAGCTTCCACTATTTAAACCACGTATGGGATGCATCTTATAGCTGATAAGTGGGTAACTCTACACTCTCACTGGAAGTCACTCCCATGATGTCTATGACATTCTAAACCTTCTTAAGGAATTACTGTGGATCCTCTTTAGACTTAAAACCTGAGAATAAGGGAGGATTCATTTGGGTGAAGCCCCGATTCCTGGCCGCAACTGAATTAGCCACTGGGTTGGCCGAAATAACAGTTGTTCGTTTATTCAAAGTTGTGACTGAATTGGCTAGATTAGTAAATATAGTCCTAAATTTTGCATTGAAAGAATGTTAGTCTAGGGGATCTGCCTGAATGAGCTGAGGTGCTGAATGATTATCGATTCACCTTTTGCTAGCCTCTTTGGAAGGTATATTCTATTAGTGAGAGGAAGAAGTGGATTAGTCTAAGAAAATAATTGGAGATTATGCTCACTACAATGACATAAACACTGAAAGAAGAGAAACTCTTCCTAAAATACCTCATAGTCTCCTGCACATAAGTGTGGTGCACAACCCACCCATGAACAAGAATCTACTAGATGCGGCGTTTCAGACTTCCTAAGACACTATTGCACCTTAGACTCTGTTACCAGGTTTGTATCATCAAGAATATAGTACCCGGAATGCTTCACAGTGCTCATGACCTCGAAGGATTACAAGCTAACCGATGACTAATATCTGTAACTGAGAACTGAATAATACACTGTAAATATGCAAAATATAAGTTGTAAGGCCATAAGGTTCAAAACTAAACTAATACTGAATGTAAAATAATGTCTGTAATGGGGTATAACAATACTCAAAACTAAAATAAACTATCTGAAACATGTAGTTTGAAAGCCTTTAAATTGTCTGAAATCTATGGAGTTGATGGGACATGTCCCCAACTAACTTTGAACTACTAAAATAATAAAGTAATACATTAATCATGCTATCTATGAATGGTGAGGACTCACTGCTAGTCTAGCTGCTGAACGTCTGATCTACTAAGGATGCTCGGGAGGTCGTGCTTCTAAACCTAAGGTATAAAACGCCATAGGGCAAATACGTCAGTACGTTGAATGTACTGGTATACAAGTGAGGTGGATGAATTCAATGGTTCATATGCATGAACAAAACTAACAGACCAAATAACATGAACATGAGAATACATGCATGATTACGTGACTGTGACTGAAATCATGATAAAACAAACTCATGAATTCTGATAACGTGGATTTTTTTATATCTGAGTACTAATACTAGGATACTGAATGACTATGTCTATTGAGTTCTAAGGAACTAATGTCGTATTTCTTCTAAAGGAATGAACATATTTGATAGTTCAGATTATGAAGAACTGGTCTGATTGACTGTATCTAAAAGTCCTAAAATCTGAATATTGCTAACATTAATTTTGTATAATTAATATACTATTCATTAGGTGACTATTTCTTACAGTCCTGAAATCTGAACTAGCTGAGTTGCATACTATACTGAGTGACTACATCTGATTGTCCTAATTCTGTAACTAAAACTTTAGGGAGCAGTTATCTAACTGACATGCCCCAAAAAATCAATATAGCTAGGTTGGGGTCCAATGTGTAACCTTAATTGGAAGGGTGTCGATACGACGCCACTGGTAAAGGTAAGCTGTAGGTGACCCTTATCTGATAGTGTCCCTAAAAGAGAATGGTGGGACCCTCATCTGACAGTGTTTATCCACCTCATCAACCCTCATTTGAAAGTGTTGATGTCTTAACCTATGTTGGCTACATAATTTTGGAATGCAAGGATTGCTTCTAAGGATCACACCCTCAACTGTCAGTATGTGTGTCCTTATCCTTGGGTTCACTCAGTGCTAAATACTACTCCCATCTGAATAGAAACTGAACTAAACTGGATAGAGTTCATTAAGTTCTATTGATTGATGAAATACTACTAATATTACTAAAGTACGGAGCTTTCTAGATTACTGGTATTACTAAGTGTATTGAGTTTTCCTGAGTCACATGACTGACTGAATTCTATTGAACATGGTTTGACTGAAGATATCATGAAAACATGACACTGGCTCTAGGCATACTGCTTAATTGTAGAGTACAAATACCCCCAGTACTTGATAGCATGAAACTGACAAGACTTGAAACTTCTTGAAAACATGTCTAATAACAATGATTCATAAAATAATAAGTTAGGAATTTTATAAAGTATATTGTTATCATAATCTTGTACATGGAAGGAATGTGTATAATCAATATCATATGTCCATATTCTAGCATCATGAGCATTACAACAACATTTACATAGCACATAAATAGCGTGAGAGTCATTTGAACATAAGGGTAAAACATGAATCCATCACTTATGTCACAATTGAACTATATTACATGATTTCTAGTCTTCTAGGAATTTTATCAAAATTTTGCATGCACCACTAAGGGCATAGGTACAATCATCAATTAAAACCTCATAAACTACTCAATTTATGGATTTAAACTCACATACTAAAGTAATTCCATAAAAACACATTGAGATTCAAACTTGGGAACTATACAAAAATAATCATACAAACATAATCAACCCACAACATAATATTCATAATACATGATTAAAAACATGATTATCCATGAATGAACACTATGCATACCTGAGTTAATGAATTTGGAAGGATTGATGGAGAGTTATTGTGATTTGGCCCTTGAATTTGAGAGCTAAAGTTTTTTCCTCTTAAGAGAGAAGGATTTAGTTCTGGAGAGAAAGTGAGGAAAAGTGATGTAGTAGGATCTTTAGGTCATAATTTCATGGTTAAAGGATGATTTGGGTCATCGAAAAAGACCCAATTGCCCTTAGATGGTTTTTATTTTTCATCACTGAAAACCCGATATGGAAACCTGGCGCGACGTGGCACTATTGCATCGTGCCACTGGAAATTGCCAACTGAAAAATGGGCAGACGATCCGATGCGGTGAAATCACATTGTAATACTTATGGGACCTGGAATCTTTCCGTGACGTGGTGGTATGGCGATGAGATACTGGAAATTAACAACACCAGATTTTATCCTTGGTCTGACGCGCCATAATTGCGGAGACTCACTGGATTTTGACGATTGCCATTTTGGCATACTCCGCGACGCGATAATGGCTCAGGTGGCATACTGTCTTATTAAAATGGCTCTAACTCTTCGCCCTGGTTTCGGATTTGGGTAAATTTGGCATCGATGGAAATCTTATTCAATTTTTCAAACAATAAAAATTCAAAATCTTGAAAATTCCATATGTATAAAAGTGGATTCATCTTTTAAAGCAAGTCTTTAACATTTTTGGGATGAATTTAAGTTAGGTAGAAGTACGGGGCAGTACATTATCATATATGGAAGGAAAAGAATACTACCTTATGGGAATATAAAGCGCCAAGACCTCATATATTATGTAAGTTTATCTAGGAGGAATTGAAGTTTAATATTGTACATATTTTATAAAGCATGAACAACTAGAAATAGATATAGGTTTGAGTAGATTATAGCATGGGAGGAATACATGTTTTGTTACATGGATAAGTAGTCCTTTCTACGTAGTGGTCATCATTTTGATTCATTTGTAGTTGGTAAAACCTAACTTAGACTTAGTAGGTTACAATACTGGATAAAAGTTTGTTCTTAATAGTATAGTCTGTTCCACAAGAAAATATTGCTTGAATGGCAACCTTTGTACTGTATATAGACACCCTTTTTCCATTATAAAGGATCCGTTTTTTCTCATCCTTTACACTTTAAGCAATAAAATATTTTTAGCTTTGTTCTAAGCATTCTCTATTTTCCTTTTTCTATATTCTTCTTTGTCATTTTCTCACTAGAGTTTGGTCATATTGCTCCTTAGGTTGAGAGGATCTAAGACTAGGACTACATTATAGATTTGTTCCTGTCTCTTTATCATGTTAGATTTATTTCTTCTCTACCTTACGTTGTTCATCTTTCACATACGTTTAATACTAATCCAAATAAAAGACCATAACACGTGCTCTTGGTACATGAACAAATTCAACGATACCAAAAACATGGTAACTAGTTTGGCACCCATCATAGGGACAGAGGAACTGCGTGGTTTTTCGGCTTTTTTCCTACACAATAGTTTTCTTTCTATGTCCTAATCCTAGTTAAGTGATGCCCTAGGGATTTTGAGGTAAATATAATGCCTCTAGATAACAAGATGTCTTTTGACGTGAATATTATGAACATAAACACAGTGAAAAGGCAGAAGAGGTCTATTGATCTAGACATTAATGAGGAGGATCCTATCTTACAATGTTTGTAGGATGTCTTAAGGAATTTGGATATAACCTACGAAGATCTATTAGAGTAGATAAAGGTGCAAGATAAGTGGATAGACGAGCTGTAGTTAGGATATTCTCAAAGGACTCTAATATCTTCAAGAAAGAATGATTGAGAGAAACTAGATGACCATAAGTAGGATCACCATATTAAAAGGATAAATATAGTCAACAATAAGGCTAGGCCCAAGGGTGTAGTCCCAACTACAAGTATTCTAGAACTATTGAGAAAGAAGATTAAAGTATGGTGCTCTAAACTCAACTACTAGATGAACTATGTTCTAGGAGCCTCCGCAGAGGTAAAGCAGTATGACTCCAAATGTCATGCCAAAGTGCCTGACATGCCCACCACAGTGCAGACACCAATTACAAAGGGGTGTAACATCTTGTACATCCCAAATTTCAATGGGAACTCAAACGCCCATGAAAATTTTCTATGTTTTACCATAGTGGTCAATCTCAACGATTTTATGAGGGAGGAAGCCGAGTAGGTCCTAGTGAAGAAGTTTAGAGAAACACTCTCAGGAAGAGACCTATCATGGTACTCTCTTCTCCTTGAAAACTATGTACACTCATTTAACATATAGGAAGATAGCTTCACAAATGCCCATTTTTGTATAAGAAGGTGAAACCCTAAAAATAAGATATATCAAGATAGAGCAAGGATATTTGAAGCACTTTACGAGACCAGATTTTTGAAGAAAAGGATGTCAGTACTGATAGTGCCAGATAATTGTGCAACAAAGTCCTTCATTAAAGGTTAGAACCCGTATATCCCAATACCGTCCTACCATTTGTAGGGGGGTGCGCGGATTAATAGGTATAATAGATTTATAATAGATTTATTAGGTTAGTAGTGAATCTATTTTTATTTGTGCGTGGATATTTTATTTCAATATCTTTTAATAATTTACTTTTTTGTATATATTGTTTTTCTAATAATTCATCTATGTGCAT